>NW_007730812.1:163856-176773 GCF_000696425.1 Galeopterus variegatus | reverse complement strand
AACAGACATGTGTCCTTTCGTATCTGCCTTCTCCAGCAACTTCATGACATCCCATTACTGATGCTGAGATATACAAAACATTGAGTTGGTGCTTTTGTCTCTTTTTCTTTCATAGGAAGTGGGTAATTTCCATAGAAATGTACAAATTAGTTAAGTCAAGATGTGATCAAAAGCTTTATGTGTTGTAACAAAGTGTTAAATTTTAGATTTGAGCCCTTAGATTGATCCACAATCTGACAGGGTTACTGAAAACAGCAAATATGAAACAAAGAAAAATATGCTTTGACCATAAACTTCTTTTGGATGTTTATGTGGACAAAGATTCCTTCTCGGTGCTCATTCCTTGGGAGAATAACTTATGATCTTCAGAAAAAGGCTACCTGTACCGTGCCAAAGAGTTTGATAATATCCTTCTTCTGCTGTATAATAAGAAGTATTCTCTAAGTGAAAAAAGATTCATATACACTTGTCTATCTCTGGAAGAGATTAATATACTAATGTAATCACTCACGTTTTAAAAGCTCTTTGATGAAGATGGGTACTCATATATATCTAAGATAAAGGAACTTAAGAATTTCTTAAAGACAAAAAAAAAATCTGTTTTGTGAAAAGAAAATTTTCTGTTGCACAAACTACCAGTTTAGGAAAATTGAGCTGTAATAACAATGGCTGATTGGTAATTAAAGAACAAAGAAAAAATAGGAAATAAGAGCAATCAATAGCATAAAATGGCACAAAAATTCATAAACATTTTAATATATGGTGAAATAAGAACAGAAAGAATTATAAGAATCTGAGTTCATGTACTGTTACTAGTTAAGGTAAATCCTTGAACAGTAAATACTAGTTTAATAATTTTCTGTACGAATTGCTGTATGTTTTTCTGTGATCTTTTATACTATCACTGTGTGAAATACTATGCAATGCAACATTTTCTCTTATGTTTGGTTTGGGTTTCTTTCTTTTTTTTTTTTTTTTAATTTCCTTGAACTTCTAAATTTCCTTTACTGCTTCTATGAGTCAAGTAAATGATCAACTACTTAAATTCATGGAAATGTAAACATATTTACTCAAATAAGCCGAATTACAGTAACTTAGAAAAAAAAACTTGCTCTTGTAAACCTCAATGTTCAACTCTAGTGTTTCTGTGCTTTCATAAGTATACAAAAATTTAAATGCTATTTTTTGAACATGTTTTATCTAAACAGTATTTTTTTTGTTTGATATTTTCAGTTTAATTCATGATTCCAATATAACTTATTGACTATAAGATTTCGGACTAATGTAAAATTGATTTAATGCATGGGGATTATGAGGCTTAAAATTATAATGAAAGAGAATGTGAACAATCTGTATTATCAAGCACAGTTTTAACATATACGTCCACTTTTATATAAAGTATTTTTGCTATTTGTAAAACTCCATTAAGACAACAGTAGCTTTACTGTGGTAGATATTATCTTACGCTGACAAGATTTGTATATTTGTGTTTGTATGTCAATGCATGTATATTTAAACACAAACATAAACGTAGACTATTATTCAACAAAGGTTATGAATGATAAAAACAAAAACCTAACAGTTTGGAAGACGACTGGTCTGAGTATTGTGTTAATGAACAGCGGCAAAAGGAATCCCAAGCCTACTTATTTTCCCAGAGAGCAAAGATTCTGTTTATCACTAGGACAATCTTACTTCCCAACAGCCTATTAACTTTGTTTTTGCTGTTTTTAACAAAAGTCCTCCACTTCTGAAAAGAGCTAGACTTCTTAATAGTCATTACTTGCTTCTGTGTCCATTTTAATATTTTTACACTAAATAAAGATGAGCTATTTCTTGTTTTCAGGTGGATATCTACGACTTATGTTCAAAGCTTCATCTAACAATGACTTTCAGGCCCCAAATTCAGAATAACACAACTATTTTATTTTTCACATGCAAAGTATTTTTGGAGATTGACTTGTGGCATTTGGGTAGCACCAAGCATTACCTGCTTAGCTTCAAAAGGAAGGAAGCTGGAAGTAAAGAGATATGTTTAGTATTTCATGTATTTTTAATCAGTTCACTATGGTTATGAGCTGTCTTTTTAGTGCCACAATATGGGAAAAGTCTATTGTGATGGTTAATTTTATGTGTCATCTTGACTAGGCTGAAATGTCCAGACAGCTGATAAAACATTATTTCTGGGTATGCTTGCATCTGTGAAGAGGTTTCTGGGAGAGATTAGCATTTGCATTGGTAGACTGGGTAAAGGAAATCACCTTCACCAATGCAGGGAGCCATTATCCAATCTATAGAGGGCCTGAATAAAACAAAAAGGTGGAGAAAGAATGAATTTTTCCTCTTCTCGAGCTGGAACATGCATCTTTCCCTGCCCTCAGACATTAGTGCTCCTAGTTCTTGGGCCTTCAGACTTGGACTGGGACTGATACCAATGTCTTCCCTGGTTCTCAGGCCTTTGTGCTTGGATCAGGACTACAACACAAGCTTTCCTGGGCCTTTGCAGATGGCAGATTATGGGACTTCTCAACCTCCATAATTGTATGAGCCAATCCTTTATAATCTCTCTCTCTCTCTCACTCTCAGTTCTGTTTTTCTGGAGAACACTAACACGTCTGTCAAATTAAATCAAGGAGCTAAATGTTCCCCAGGTCTATTACACAAATGTAAAATGTTATTCAAATAAATACATTTCAACAATTATATGCTTTTCATGATGGATAGATGCACATGTTCATGTGCAAAAACTGGCATAATGACTACCATTAAGTTGATATTTAGAATATATTGTTTCATGGTTTAAAAATATTTTGTCAATTAATGGCATTTGTGACACACAGTTTACTGGATAGGTTAGAAACCTCTAGAAATTTGTTGATGTCTTCATCATCCATAATATGTTCTTGCCCTCAGGGTAATCAGTAACAAAAAATGTACTAAATAGTATTATAATACCCAAAAGATGATTATGTAACCATTCACTCTTATGTTGTTCATTATTATAGTAAATTAGCTAGAACTATTTAGTCTTGAAGAATAATAGCCTCAATAAAGGACTGTACCATGTGCTCTTTGATAACTGCAATCAATATTGATAATCAGTAACTGCCTGCAGCAGCCTCATGGGTACAGGCTTCCTAGTGGAAGATGGCACTGCCATGAGCACCTACCTGTCAGTCTGTTCTGAAGAACTGAGTCAGGATTTCTAGCACTCTTAGTCTAGAGCTAGATGTGTTCACAAAAGTAGACTACTAGCTAACCCAAGATCAAGCAAAGAAGAATTGATTATTCAGAAAAAATAAAATTGGTGAGGGAGAGTTTGTGTGATTATTTGCTTGTAATATTATTGGTCTCATTTTAAAAATTCTATATTCTGATGAGTATATGAGAAAATCTTCCTTCTTTATATATCTGTAATTCTCAATGTAGTTGACTATACTTATGCAAAGTGAAATGAAATATCCTTTGAATGATATCTTAATTCAAATGACCCCTGAGAATTCAGAAAATATTCTAATATTAGCATACTAAAGATTCTGAAAGGCTGTGCAGTAAAAAGCCATGCTTAACTAAACAAACCTGTTTTCAGAATCTATGTTCTTTAACATCTATTAACATATCTCTGAACTCTAGTATTTTCAAAACCCAATATGAAAAATACTGTAAGAGAGTTCATCTATTTCCAGATTGTCAGAAGTCTTTCCATTGATATGAACTAGCCCTTAACAAATTTATTTTTATTTTAACTTAAAAAAAAAAAAAAAGCTTTGGGGGGTATTCCTCACCTTCAATTCTCTATATACCATGTAGAATTGCTATAAAACATAATTCTATGGGCTCGAATTGGTGATTAGCCAATTCCAATCTGCAGATATGTTATAGTTTGGCTTGAGCAGCTGTAGTGGATTATGTCCCCCCAAAACTCACTGAAGCTTGAATGTGTTTCCCAAGTTTTATGTATTAGAAACTTAGCCCCCACTGTGACTGTTAAGAGGTGGGATATCCTATGATGGTAATTGAAAGGTGGAGCCTTGAAGAGGTGATTGGATTGTAGGACCGTGCAGTAGTGAATGTATTAAAAATGTATTAAAAATGGTGGTCAGGGTTGTGGATCTGAGGACTTTAAAAGAGGAGAGTCTATCTTGCTCTCTCTCTGCTCTCTGCCTCCACCATCTCTCAGTGTGAGACCCATGGATCTCTGTCGCCACCACCAGATGGACTTTGGACTTCCTAGCCTCAGAAACTGTAAACAATAAATTTCAGTTTTCTTTATAAATTACCCAGTTTCAGGTATTTTGTTATAAAGCAACAGGAAAGGACTAATACAGCAGCTTAAAAGAAACAGTGCGTCAGCACTGAAAAATCAGAAGATCTTGAATAAAACTGCTGATTTCTGGCATGATCTGATAAATTGTAACAACTGCCAATGTTAGGAATGCCTTTCATCATGGCAGCACTCAGCTATAGCTCAGTATTGCTGCTGCATGTAGAAAAGGATGCACTAACTGAACCCCCTGCTGGTCCACCTCACTTATGTTACCAACTTGGCCACTGTAGGCATTTGAATGTGCAATCTTTATTTTCATAGTAAATGTCTTCAGTCTCTTTCCAATAAATGGGAAAGACTTCCAAAAATTTCCAAAAATGGGAGAGATTCAGAACAGAACACAAATAAAACTAAAACTTATAGCCTCTATGGGGATAATGAGGCAATAATAGCACAGAGAGTGTTATATTACTAGATTATGAACAGTATCAGAAATGTGTCATAGTAAAACTAAGAAACCCATTTCAATCGAAGTAAAGTTAGGTAGGAAGAGAATATCACAGCACAGGAAAAACTAGCAGCCCTTCAAAGTAAAGAAACATTCTCTTTATGTCAGCATGAGTTTTTCAGAGAGTAATATAAAATCTGTGCTCATCCTTTCTTCATTTAAGGGGCATTTTTACACAACTCTTATGAGTCAGATACTGTGTGCTGCAAACCACCAGATGATGCTATACTAAAAGTACTAAATTGGGTGTGTTTGGAGGTGGATGAGAAGGGAAGGTGAAGAACAGATAATTTGGCAACATAATATACATCATAAAAGTCACTTTCAATTATAAATCACAGAAGAAATTACCTATCAAAATATATAAGGAGCCAAAAATGTTAAAGGAAATCACAAAATGTTGTGGATGAGTGAAGAGCTAAAGTGTTCACAGCCTAGAATTGCTTCTCATTCACTGAAACAGAATTAGTTTCACTTTTTGAGTAATAATATTTTTCCAAATAAACTGTAGAAAAGATAAGTTGTAAAGAAACTTTCTCAATTATTTCTGTATGCAGATTAATATCTGAGAATCCCAGCTATGACTTGACATATCAATCTGGTTAGAGTTTACTTTTCCTTATTGAAAACCAATCACTAAATTTTTATTTTGATGATATCTTTCATCCAGAATACAGTCACTAGCCATTAAGACTATGAGGGAATCTATCATAAAAATATGAAAAGATTAATAAAAAGAAATTATGGCATAGAGACAGAATTGTTTCTAAATGAAATATTTTTCAAATTGTTCCATAAGAACTGGGCCACCTTAATCCATTTTGAATAATTTACAGACCATTCCAAACCCTTTTGAGAGCTTTAGCAACTGAATGTGTAGTTAGTCCTTTTTCTCACTTTAATCAAACATTTCAGCATGAATTCATTTACTCAATTCTAAGGGCCATTTCCTCTGAAATTATCCATAAATCTACTACATCCTATGGAAGAGAAATGTAAAATTTTAAATTTTTTAAAGTCTTGAAATAAAACTATACTGTATTTTTTAATGGAACTCTAGGTTGAGTATGGAAACTACTAGAGCACTCACAAAAACATTTTGGATAAGACTTTCTGATGTGTTGCCACGTATGTATTATTAGTCACTCTAGTTCTTTTATTTCAAAGGAATTATTCTTTATTCTTTTAGAAATAGGCTCTTAATCTTAAGCAAAATTTCTCCTCTATTTCTAATATGCTGTACAACCTTGAACAAATTATTTATTTGACTAAGCTTTTAACTAACCCCATTTATAATTAATATGATGAGTGTTTGAGCTTTTTAATAAGTCTGAAATACTATATCAAAATTTTGGTACCATGCATTTTTTAACTTTTTATTTTGAAGTAATTTTAGATTTAGTTGCAAATGCAGTAGAGTTTCCTCTACTGTATACTGTATACTATTCAGTCAACTTCCTTTAATTCTAATATCTTACATTACTATATTTATCAAAGCCAAGAAATTGGCATTAGCATAATATTATTAAACATTCAACCTTAATTGGATTTCACCAGTTTTTCTACTAATGCTTTTTTTATGTCTCAGGATCTAATCCCTAATCCCACACTGCATTTAGCTACTATGTCTTCCTAGTCTCTTTCAAGCTATGACAATTTCTCAGTCTTTCCTTGTCTTTCATAATCTGGATACTTTTGAAGATATTAATCAGGCATTTTGTTAAATGTCTCCCAGTTTGAATATGTCTGATATTTTCTCATAAATTAATGACGGTTTGGGATTTGGAGGAAGAACACCCTTCTCATTGAATCATATTTGGAGTAACATGATATCAACATGATTTATCAGTAATGTTCTTTAACTTGATCACTGGTTAAGGTGGTCTCTGTCAGATTTCTCTACTCTAAAGTTACTGTTTTTCTCTTTGCATGCTCCATTTACTAGAAGCAAGTCACAAAGTTCAGCCCACATTCAAGAAGAGGGCAATGAAGATACACCTTCTAGAAGGAAGGGTATCAAAGAATTAGTGGTAATATGTTAAAACCAAAACATACTTAATAAATTTGAGCAAATGTAAAAGTCTTCTTTCTTACTCTTTTACCCACTAATTTTAGTATCTATCAATGGATATTGCCTAATGCAATCCCTTCTACATAGATTAATTGGAATTCTTCTGCAAGAAAGATTTGTTCCTCCTCTCCTACTTTTTAAAATTTTTTTATCTATTTTATTTTTTTCTTGACTGGTAAGGGGATCATAACCCTTGTCTTGGTGTCACCTGCACCACACTCAGCCAGTGAGTGCAACGGCCATCCCCATATAGAACCTGAACCTGTGGCCTCGGCGCTACCAGTGCCACACTCTCCCAAGTGAGCCACAAGGCTGGCCCTTTTTTTTGCATTTTAATCTAATATCATCATCATTTATCGTTTAAGTTATTCCAACTATTGCCATTGGGACATCTCTTAGATTGGCTTCTGGGTCCATTAAACATGACTCATCCCAGATTATTGTTTTTTATGTGTTGGGGGGCATTACATGCTCAGTACATCCAGGCTACTCTTATATTTTTCATGCCTTGTTTTAGTCCATTTTGTGTTGCTATAACAGAAATACCTGAGACTGGGTAATTTATAAAGAAGAAAAGTTTATTTGGCTTATGATTCTGGGACATCTGCATCTGGCATGGGCCTCAGACTGCTTCTACTCATGGCGGAAAGTGGCAGGCAGCCAGTAGGTACAAGCAGATCACATGGCGAGAGGAAGCAAGAGAGAGGAAGCAAGAGAGGAAGCAAGAGACAGAGAGGGTGCCAGGGTCTTTTTTAAGCAACAAGATCTCGTGGGAACTAATAGAGCAAGAACTCACTCATAAATCCCTCCTCCTCCAGGGAGAGCATTAATCCATTCATGAGGGATCCGCCCCCATGACTAAATCAGTTTCCAACACTGCCACATTGGAGATCAAATTTCCACATGAGTTTTGGAGGGGACAACACATCCAAACTCCATCGTGCCTCAGTCCTAAAATCAGCTATTTGGCTTTAATTTATTTTATTGAACAATGATATTTGTATAAGCTTCCTAGGACTTAAATAATAAGTTATTACAAACTAGGTGACTTAATAACAATGGAAATTTTTCTTTCACAGTTCAGGAGGCCAGAAGTCCAAAATAAAGATGTTCACAGCCTCCTAAGGAACCAACCTTCACAGGAGGCTGTGACCAGGAACCCATTTTATGACTCTCTACTAGATTATGGTAGTTTGCAATAATCCTTGGCATTCATTGGATTGTAGCTGCATCACTCAAATCTTTGCCTGTGTTATTACTTAGGCCTTCTACCCTGTGTATCTCACTGTGACCATTTCTATTCTTAAAAGAACAGTACTCATTGTATCTAGGGTCCATCATAATCCAGTATGACCTCATCTTAATAATAATATCTGTAAACACCTTTTTCCAAATAAGGCTACATTCTCAACTTTGACTTTAAGTAAAGTTGAAAAAAATCACATGAAGACTACACTACTATGCTTACCCAGAACAAAACCTAAAACACCCTACCCAATTGACAGCATGGAACACATCTACAGGAAAGAGTCTCTTGCTTCAAAGGCTACTCCAGAAAATTAGAAAGTGACTGTTCCGCCAGATGCTCACACATCAACGTATGGATACAAGAAACATTAAAATACAAGGAAACATGATACTCCCAAGGAAATAGAGTAATGCTTGAATACCAGATCTCAAAGAAAAGGAAATCTATGAAATGCCCCAAAAGGAATTCAACATAAGAATCTTAAGGAAATTCAATGAGATGCAAGAGAATGCAGATAGACAATCCAATGAAATGAGAAAAACAATTAGTGATCTGAATGAGAAATTCAAGATAATGTTATCATAAAAAGAGCGAAGAAGGAATCTTGGAAATGAGGAAGTCATTAAAATGAAATTAAATATATATATATATATATATAACCAAGAGCTTAAGCAACAGGCAAGAGCAGCAGATGAAAGAATAAAGAATTTCTGAACTTGAAGAAAATTCTTTTGAAACAATGCAGTCAGACCAAAAAAAGAAGAAGAAGAAAAAGGAAAAGAATGAAGAAAGCCCATAAGATTTATGGAACAACTTTAAGCATAAAACATTCACATTGTGGATGTTCCAGGAAGGAAAGAGCAGGGGGAAGGCATTGGAAATTGATTTTACAAAATAATAGTTGAAAACTTCCCAAATTTGAGAAGAGATATGGATATCCAGATCTAAAAAGCGCAAAGATTCCCAAACAGATTTCACTCAAAAATGCCCTGTCTGAGGCACGTTGTAGTGAAACTGTCAAAAGTCAAACACAAACAGAGAATTCTAAAAACAGCAAGAGAGAAGCTTCAAGTCACATATAAGAGAATCTCCATCAGACTACAAGCAAATTTATCAGCAGAAACCTTATAGACCAGCAGAAAATTGGATGATCTATTCAAAATGCTAAAAGAAAAAAACTGCCAGCCAAGAATACTATACCCAGCAAAGCTGTCATTCACATATAAAGGAGAAATAGTGTATTTCACAGGCAAACAAAAACTGAGGAAATTCATCACCAGTAGACCAGCCTTACAAGAAATCCTTGAGGGAATCCAGTATCTGAAAGGAAAGAGTGATAATTATCATCATGAAAATGCATGAAAAAATAAAATTCACTGGTAGAGCACACATGAAAGGGAGAAAAAAAAAAGATAACTAATCACAACAGAAAACCACAAAACAGAAAAGACAAACAATCAAAGAGAAAGAAAAGAATAAAAACATATAAAATCACTTTAATATAATTAAGAAAATATCAAGAGTAACACTGCACCTTTTAATAATGACCATGAATGCAAACAAATTAAATTTCCCATTTAAAAGATATAGACTGGCTGAATGGATTAAAACATAAGACCTAACTACATATTGCCTTCAAGATGCTCACTTTACATGTAAAGATACACATAGACTAAAACGTTATGCATTTTTAAAAAGTTAAAAGTTAAAGGATTATGAAAAGATACTCCATGTAAATGGAAACAAAAAATGAGTAGCAGTAGCTTGGATAAAATAGACTTTTAATCAAAATCTATAAAAAGAAACAAAAAGGTCATTATGTAATAATAAAGGGAACAATTCAACAAGAGAATATAATAACTGTAAATATATATGCACTCAACATAGGAGTAACCAGATATATAAAGCAAATATTAATGGATCTAAAGGAAAGGATAGTCCCCAATACATTAATAGTTTAACACCCTTCTCTTGACATTGAACAGATAATCTGAAAAGGAAATAAACAAACAAACATTGGATATATGTGCACTACAGAACAAATGGACATAACAGACATTTACAGAACATTCCATCCAACAACTGCAGAACACACATTCTTCTCATCAGCACCTAAAACATTCTCCAAGATAGACCACATGTTAGTCTACAAATCAAGTCTCAATAAATTTTTAAAAATTGAAATTATATCAAGTATTTTTTAGACCACAACAGAATAAAACCAGAAATCAATAACAAGAGAAACTTTGGAAACTTATACAGATACATGGAAATTAAACAATGTTCTACTGAATGACAAATGAGTCAAAGAAGAAATTTAAAAGGAAATCAAAAAATTTCTTTATACAGAAAACATACAATAGAAACACAACTTTCCAAAACTATGGTATACAGCTACAGCAGTACTAAGAGGTAATTTTATAGCAATAAGTGCCTACATAAAAAAAAAAAAAAAACTAGAAAGATTTCAAATAAACAACCTATTATTGTACCTCAAGGAACTAGAAAAACAAGAACCATCCAAGTCCAAAATTAGCAGATAAAAATAAATAATGGAGATCAGAGAAGAACTAAATGATATAAAGACCAAAATGACACAAAAGATCAATGAAATGGAAAGATGGTTTGTTGAAAACAGAAACATAATTGACAAAACATTAGCTAGACTAAGAAAAGAAGAAAGAACGCCCAAATAATTAACATCAGAAATGAAAAAGGAGAATTACAAATGATAGTACAGAAATACAAAGAACCATTAAAGACTGCTATGAACAACTATTTGCCAAGGAATTGGAAGACCTAGAGGAAACTGATACATTTCTGGACACACACAACCTACCAAGACTGAAACAAGAATAAATAGAAAATGTGAAGAGACCAATAATGAGTAGTAATCTGCATTCTTCCAATAATGAAAAGCCCAGGATTGGATGGCTTTTGCTGTAGGTTGAATGGGCCCCCAAACTCATTGAAGCTTAATCTCCACTATAACTTTTGAGGGTGTAAAATCCTATTATGGTAATTGAAAGGCTGGGCCTTGAAGAGTTTATTAGATTGTGAGGACCATGCCATAGTGAATGTATTATTAATCTATTTGATAGTTTAATGGTGGTCCTTAGTGTGGTCAGAGAGTTTTAAAAGGAAGAGAGAAGAGTTAGCTTACTCTCTGCTCCACAGATCTCTCCATGTGTCACCCTGCATTGCTGTAGAGTCATTTTACCAGATGTATTCCCTGGATTTTGGACTTCCCAGTTCCAAAGCTGTAAGCAATAAAGATGTTTTCTTACAAATTATTCAGTTACAGGTGTTTATGTTATAAGCAAAAGAAACATGCCAATACAGAAAGCTTCACTGCTGGATTATACCAAAATTTTAAAGAAGACTTAATACTAATTCTTCTCAAACTATTCCAAAAAATCAAAGAGAAAATTCTTCCAAACTCATTTCATGAGGCCAGCATCACTCTGATACTAAAATCAGACAAGGACACAACAAAAAGAAAAGAAAGAAAAAAAGAAAACGACAGGCTAATATCCCTGATTAACATGGATGCAAAAAATCTCAACAAAATATTAGCAAACCAAATACAACACCACATTAAAAAGATTATACTCCACAATCAGGAGGATTTATCCCAGGGATGCAAGGATAGTTCAACATAAAGAATCAATAAATATGATACATCACATCAATGAAATGAAGGACAAAAACCATGTGATTATCTTAGTGATAATCTCATGAGATTATCTCATGTGATTATTGCAGAGAAAGCATTTAATAAAATTTAACATTCCTTCATGATAAAAATTCAACAAATTAGATATAGATACAAAGTATCTCAACACAATAAGGGCAATATTTGATAAACCCACAGCTAACATCATCCTGAAAGTTGAAAGCTTTTCCTCGAAGAATAAGAACAAGACAATGATGCTCACTTTGACAACTCTTATTCAACATAGTACTGGATGTCCTAGACAGAGCAATTATGCAAGAGAAAGAAATAAAGGGCATCCAAATTGGAAGAGAGGAATTCAAATTTTCTCTGTTTGCAGATGACATTAACTTATATAGAGAAAAACCTAAAGACTTCACCAGAAAAACTTTAGAATTGATTAACAAGTTCAGTAAAGTTGCAGTATACAAAATCAGCACATAAAAATTAGCAGTGTCCCTACACACCAAAACCAAACTAGCTCAAAAAGAAATCAAGAAAGCAATCCCATTTAAAATATCTACCACAAGGGCTGGCCCTGTGGTGCACTCAGGACAGTGCAGCGCTTGGGAGCGCAGCAGCGCTCCCGCCGTGGGTTCAGATCCTATATGGGGATGGCCGGTGTGCTCACTAGCTTTGCGTGGTGCAGGTGACACCAAGCCAAGGGTTGCAATCCCCTTAACGGTCACAAAAATGACAAAAAGAAAAAAAAATCTACCATAAAAGTAAAAAATTTTAAAATAAATCTAGGAATAAATTTAACCAAGTTGCGTGGTGCAGGTGACACCAAGCCAAGGGTTGCAATCCCCTTAACGGTCACAAAAATGACAAAAAGAAAAAAAAATCTACCATAAAAGTAAAAAATTTTAAAATAAATCTAGGAATAAATTTAACCAAGGAGGTAAAAGATCTCTACAACGAAAATTACAAAACACTGATGAAAGAAATTAAAGAGGACATACACAAAAAAATCGAAATGCATGTCATGTTCATGGATTGGAAGAACTAATTTTGTCAAAATTACCATACTACCCAAGACAATCTATAAATTTTGTGCAATCCCTATCAAAATACCAACAATGTTCTTCACAGAAATAGAAAAAAAAA
>NW_007730812.1:160947-162790 GCF_000696425.1 Galeopterus variegatus | reverse complement strand
TATCCAAGGAGGGATTAACAACCAGAATACATGAAAAAACAAACAAACAAACAAAAAACCCGAAAAAAACAACTTAACAGCAAAAAACAAGTCAAAAATACTGAAAAAAAAATGGGCAAAAGACTTGAGAAGACGTTTCTCAAAAGAAGACATACAAATGACCAACAGCTATATGAAAAAATGTTCAACATCACTATTCATCAGAAAAATGCAAATTAAAACCACAATGAGATATCATCTCATATCATCTCACTTCAGTTACAATGGGTATTATCAAAAAGACAGAAAATGACAAATGCTAGAAAGGATGCAGAGAAAAGAGAACTCATATATTGTTTGTGGGAATGTAAATTAGCACAGCTAAGTAAAAACAGCATGGAGATTCCTCAAAAAACTAAAAATATAACTACATATGACCTAGGAATCTCACTGCTAGGTACTTATCCAAAGGAAAAGAAATTAGCACACCAAAGAGATATGTACACCTCTGAGTTTATTGCAGCCCTATTCACAATAGCCAGGATATGGAATTGACCTAAGCATCTACTGACAGATGGAAGTATAAAGAAAATGTGGTATATATACATAATGAAAAATACTCAGCCATAAGAAAGAATAAAATCCTGTCATTTGTGGCAACATGGATGAGCCTTGAAAGCATTATGTTAAGTCAAATAAATCAGTAACTAAAAGATAAATACCACATGTTCTCACTCTTATTTGGAAGGCAAAGAAAAAAAAAAGAGCTTATAGAAGCAGAGAGTAGAATTGTGGTTACTTGAGGATGGGAAAGGGAGAGTTGGAGTGGATAGGGAGAAGTTGCTTAACTGATACAAAATCACAGCTAGATAAGATGAATAAATTCTAGTGGTCTACAGTAGTTCTAGGTGTCTATAATTTTAAAAAATTATTGTATGTTCTCAGTTGTCTAGTAGAGAAGAGCTTGAATGTTCTCATCACAAAGAAATGATGCAGTTTTTAATGATGAATATTCTAATTACCTTGATTTGATCATCACACATTGATATAAACATGTATTGACATATAACTGTGGACCTTATAAATATATACAATCAATGCATGTTATTGAAAAAGACTATCAGAAGGAAGGAAGGAAGGAAGGAGAAAAAGGAAGGAAGAAAGAAAGAAAGAAGAAAGAAAGAAAGAAAGAAANAAAAAAAAATCCTAAAATTCATATGGAACCACAAAAGACCCTAAAATAGCCAAGTTATCAGCAAAGAGCACAAAGCTGGAGATATTACACTACCAGTCTTCAAAATATACCACAAAACTATAGTAATCAAGGCAGCGTGCTTGGTACTGGCAGAAAAACAGACACGTGGACCAATGGAACAGAACAGAGAACCCAGAAATAAATCTGTATATCTACAGCCAACTGATTTTTGACAAAGGCACTACAAAACATACATTGGAGAAAGAATAGTCTCTTCAATAAATGATGCTGGGAAAAGTGATTATCCATATATAGAAGAAACTACACCCCCTATTCCTTACCACATACAAAAATCAACTCAAAATAGATTAAAGACGTAAATGTAAGATCTGAAACTATAAAATTACTAGAAGAAAACATAGGGGAAACACTTCAAGACATTGGTCTGGGCAAAAATTTTACAGAGAAGACTTCTAAAACACAGCCAACAAAAGCAAAAATTGACAAATAATATTACATCAAACTAAAAAGCTTCTGTCCAGCAAAGAAAACAATCAACAGAGTAAAGAGGCAACAAGTTGAATGGGAAAAAATATTTGCAAACTATTTATCCAAGGAGGGATTAACAACCAGAATACATGAAAAAACAAACAAACAAACAAAAAACCC
>NW_007730812.1:157881-160337 GCF_000696425.1 Galeopterus variegatus | reverse complement strand
AAAAAGAAAAAGAAGAAAGCAAGAAGGCTTGCTCAAATAAGGGCACATTCTGTGTTCCAGGTAGGCAAGAATTTGGGGGGCACACTATTTAATTCAGCATTAATATTTAGATACCAATATTTCAGCACTGCATTTCAAAATAAAAAAAAATCAAAGTGTGCAGATATATAATTAAAATGTATAAATAAAAATGTAGTATTTTGTAATATGTTAAAACCTAATTGATAATTATATTGCTTTCCCCCTTTGTTTTACAATGTATTTCCCAGTCAAGTAATTTCCTTTTACATGCTATATTCTACAGATTTTGGTGATACATTTAATATCTGCATTTTCAATATGTAAATTTCCATATATCTTTGTGGAAATCAATTTTTTTGCTCCAGGTGATGATGGTGGTGTTAAAAAGTTTGTTTTTAGTTTTTCAGATGGGCCAGGGGAAGCATAAAACCATAAAATTTATATTACTTCCATTTAACTTAATGTTATTTAAATTTTAATTTGCTTAAATTGTGAAATATTTACAAGATACAGCAAATGCATACCACAGCAGGCACTGAGTATCCACCAAGTACATTTAACACTGGGTTTGGTATTTTATGACATTAGTTTTTTAAAAGAATATAAAGTTACTCTAAAAAGAACTAAAATAGTATAAAACTGAAGTCCCTCTTTTTATCACATGTATCCAAGTTCGTATCCATAATCATATACCCACAGACATAGTATTAATTTATATGCTTTTCAAATTTATGTAAATGACATTATATTATACATATTCCTTTTCAATTTTCTTTCACTGTATTAAGTTTTCAAGATTTATCTATGTTAATACATTTAGATATAGTGTTTTAATAACTATGTATTATACAATATTCTGGATATTAGAAAAAGATAGAATAATTGACTATTAATTCATTTCTTTATTACTCAAAATATAAATTGTTTTGTTTTTCAATATTAAAATAATTCTTTAGTTGCTATCCATGCCCCAGGAATTTCTAACTTTCAGTGTATGTAGATGCCTAACTCTGGCGGATATTGCTAAATCTTTCTCCAAAGTAGTTTTTATTGTATATACCAGGATACTTCATAAAGTTTGTGGAAAAATGAAATTAAAAGGTAATACAAATCTTTCCACAAACTTTTTGAAGTACCCTCATATGTCTATTAACAATGTAGGCAAGGTTCTGCTTCCCCAAGTTCATGCTTATTTGGGAATATAATATAAATGAATATTCATACTTTTGCCAATTTGATCAATGTGAAATTTTAACTCATTGCTTTAATAAACAGTTCCTTAATCTCTAGTAATATTGAGTTTATAAACTATATTTATTGGTGTATTAGTCCACTTATGGTGCTTATAACACCAAGATAACATACCTGAAACTGGGTGATTTGTAAGCAAATAAAATTTATTGCTTATAGTTTCAGAGGTTGGGAAGTCCAAAGTCCAGGGAACACATCTGGTGATGGTCTTCATTGGTGGTGTCTTCAGCAATACATGGTATCACGTTGTGAGATGGCAGAAGCAGAGAAAGAGAGAGATTCTCATGTGCTCTTCTTTTAAAGCCTCAGAACCACACCCCTGACCACTATTACTAATCCATTCACTATGGCATGCTCCTACAATCTAATCACCTCTTCAAGGCCCCACCTTTCAATTAACATGATAGGATTTCCCACCCTTAACAGTTACAGTGGATATTTAAGCTTCAATGAGGTTGGGAGGGCATCCAATCTACACCATACTGCCCTAACCCCCAAAAACTCATGTTCTTTTCACATACAAATACATCAATTTCATCCCTAAAGTATTAAACTTGTTTCAATTCAAAAGTCCAAAGTTCAAAGTTCCATCTGTAAACTCAAAACAAGTTCTCTACTTCCAAGGTAAGATGGTAGGGCAAGCACTCCTCAAAAAAGGAGAAATAGGCCAAAAGAAAGGGGCAAGAAGAATTAAGCAAGTCTGAAACCCAGCAGGGCAGGCATCAAATCTTAAAGCTGAAGAATCATGCACCTTGACTCCATGTTCGACATCCTTTGCACACTGGTGTGAGGGTTTGGCCTCCAAGTCCTCAAATAGCCATGCTCTTATGGCTTTCCTGGTCTCAGGCCACACTTCAGCTCTCCCAGGCTGGTGTTCCACTCTGGTGGCTCCACAGATCTGGGGTCTTTATGGCAGTCCCACTCCCACCACTCCACTATGCATGGCACTGTTGGGGTTTTTCTGCTGCAATTCCAACCCCACATTTCCATTCCCCATTGTTCTAGTGAAGGCTGTCTCAGTGAATCCACCCCTGTGACAGATCTTTTCCTGGGCCCCCAGGCTTTTCCATTCATCTTTTGAAATCAGGTGGAGGTTCTCAAACCTTCAGAGCTCTGGCATTCTGTGAGTCTGTAGACCTAACACCACATGGATGCTTCTCAGGCTTGTATTTTCCAAAGCTCTA
>NW_007730812.1:142778-157196 GCF_000696425.1 Galeopterus variegatus | reverse complement strand
GTGAGTCTGTAGACCTAACACCACATGGATGCTTCTCAGGCTTGTATTTTCCAAAGCTCTATGTCCAACTGCACCTGGGGCCAATTTAGCCATGGTTGGAGTAGCAGAAGCAGCAGGGGTGCTGGTGTGGGGAGCAACATATGAGGTGGCCATAGGCGGTGAGCCTGCGGAATGTGCCTAGGGCCTGTTCCCCAAGACTGTTCTGCCTCTGGGCCTGTAAAGGAGGGGTTGGCCCCTGAGGCTTCTGCAATACTTCAGGGCCATTTCCCTTTCTCTTGATACTTCCTTTCTTATGTACTGATCTTAGCACCATTGCATTTTTCTCCCAAAAATATTCTCTGCTTCTTTACCACATGGCCAAGCTACAAATTTTCCAAATCTTTGCGCTCTGCTTTCTTTTTAAATACTGGCTTTATGTGATGTCTTTGCTGCCATAACTCAGCATAGGCTTTTACAGGTTGCCATGCAGCTTCCTGCATGTTTGTTGCTTTGGAATTTCTTCTGCCAAATACTCTGGTTCACACCTCTTAAGTTCCAACTTCCACAAAGTCCTAGGGCATGGACACAATGAAGCCAAGTTCACAGCAAGTGTGATCTTTGCCCCAGTTTCCAAAAAGCCCCTTCTCATTTACATCTGAGACCTCCTTAGAGCAGTCTTTATAGTCCCTATTTCCATAAGCATTCTGGTCACCACCATCTAACCAGCCTCTAAAACATTCCAAGTTTTCCCTGGTTTTCTTGTTTGAGTCTTCCAAACTCCTCCAACCTTTGCCCAACACACAGTTCCAAAGCTGCTTCCACATTTTTGAGTATTTGTTATAAGCAACACGCTTCTTTTCTGGTACCAATTTTCTGTATTAGTCCATTTCTGTTGCTTGTAACAAAGTGCCTGGAACTGGTTGATCTGTAAGAAAATGAAATTTATTGTTTACAGTTTTGGAGGCTGGGAAGCCCAAAGTCTAGGGATCACATCTGGTGAGGATCTTTCTTGGTGGTGGCCTCAGTGACACAGAGTATCACATTGCAAGATAGCAGAAGTGGAGAGGGAAAGATTATCACACGCTCTCCTTTTAAAGCCCTCAGAACCACACCCCTGACCACCATTACCAATCCACTCACTATGGCATTGTCCTGAAGTCTAATTGCCTCTTCAAGGTCCTACCTTTCAATTGCCATAATAGGATATCCCATCCTCAACAGTTACAGTGGGAATTTAAGCTTCAATGAGGCTGGGGAGTGGTATCCAATCTACAGCAATGGGCAATCAAGATTTTCCTTCTGTTATTTTCCAGTTCAAATCCTTGACTCATTTTTTTGTTGTTGTTGTTATTGTTTATAGAAACTTTTAACACATTCAGACACTAAGTCTTGGTTAGTTATAGGCAATACAAATATAATTTTGCAGTTTAGGGCTTATGTTTTAACTTTATAAAGTATATATCTGTCATACAGAAGTATACTTCAATGTTACTGAAATGAGTCATACTTTTCATTTGTTATTATGTGTGTATTATTTAAGAAATTCTTCTACCCTGAGGTCTATAGCTGTTCTTTTAAATTAGACATTTATTCCATCTAAGCTACATTTTTACACATAATATAAGGTAAAGTACTTGTACCTATTTTTTCCATTTGAACAGCCAGTATTTACAGGATCATGTATTGTATAATCTGTCATCTCTCCAGTTACACAGTTGTAAGACCACCACCTCTGATACATTTTGAACAGCCATATCTGTACAGATCTGCTTCTGGGCCATCTCTTCACCTTCATTTCTCTATTTGTTTATCCCTGTGCCAAAACTATAACATATTAATTTTGACTTGTTCGATATTTGGTAAGTCAAGTCTGCTCTTCTTATTTTTCTATATGGGCTGTGAAAGAAAGTGAGCCAAAATGCCAGGTACCAATCAAGCTTTATTAAAGGAAAAGAATCTGCCAGGCTGCACTCAAAATGGAGGGCAGCAGCCAGGGCTGCCCTCAGAGTGGAGAGCAGCACCAAGCGTTGGGGTGGGAGAGCTTATGTAAGCTGCAGGGCTGGCTGATACAATCAGGGAGGGGTTTTGTGCTGATGCAGAAGCTATGCGACCAAGGAGAATTGCACCCTTGTGGAAGCAAAAGGGTTTCTGTTTCTCAGAAATCGTGAGTTTTCTTACAAAGGGAGGGGCTGGCTACCATTTTGTGCTTGGTTTTTACTAAAATAGCACCGGTTATGTTCAGAACCTATCGGGCTGTTTAATGTATTAGTTTATCATGTGGTATTTGGAACCAGCATACCTGAGTCCAAATTTTAGCTCTATGCTCTTTAAATAATTTGACATTGCCAAGATACTTAGCCTCTGTGTCTCAGTTTCTTTTTTTAATACTCGTGCAATATGTGATGCTGACATCAGCATAATTATTATATTCAATAATATACACTATCATTGCTATTTGTGGCCGTTTACCCATTCCTGCCTCCTCCTCCCTCAGTTTCTTCACCTGCAAAATAAAGGTAATAATGGTCTCTATACCACTGTGTTCTTTAAAAAATTAAGTGTGCTTGTTCATGTACACCATGGTGCCTAAAAAACAGTAACCACTAATTAATTAGCTGTTATTCAAATGTGTCTTGACTTTTCTTGGTATTTTGCTCTTCTTTTTGGACTTTAGGATGAGTATTTCTTATAATTTAATAAACCTTATCCAGATTTTTATTGTTCTCTAGATGATTCTGCAGGTTGGCTTTCTCTGGGCAGCATTAATTCCAAATAGTAAGTTATGAAACAGACAATGCTTTATAGAGTAGCTTTGCAAAATTTTATTCCTATGAAATAATTTTAGAAAATTATAGTTTTTTTAATGATAGGGGAGTAACTTGCTAATCATGTAAAACAAGCCCCTTATGTTACAAATGAGGAAACTGAGGCTCAGGAAAAGCTGACTTGGTCAGTGTGTCACAGGTGGTCTTGAACAATCCTGCAACTGACAACTGAAGTTTGGCTCTCTATTTACATATACTAGAGTATCTTTTATCAAAAATAGATTAGTTGTTATTAGGACATTAAAAGATAATAAGATATATTAAGGTTAAAACTCTATTGAACATTATTTAGTTTCTTTTTGCTGACTCTGACTACACATAAGTATTTTAAAGTGCCTCCAGGTTGATAGCAACGTAAATTGATGCTTTGAAGAACATTAAAAAACTAATTAACAGAGATTCTCAGATGAGACCAAATAGGATATAAAAATCAGCTTTTACTGTGTTTGATACTTACCTCAAAAGAATTCCTCATTCCTTTTCAAGTTATATTTCCTTTTTATTCTCCAAAGCCTATTAAATGTTCCCATACTCTGTAAATAATTGGAGGTTAGGAGATATTGATCAGTTCTGTTTGAGAGCTGATGAAATATCAGGCATGCACAGTACTCCGCAAGTCCTTTTGGTGGTGGTTGTGGGGAGGATCTTGAGTGGGCTGATTAGGTTATTCATGGAAACATCTATTTCCTGAGTCACACCCAGCTTATAGTAAAAATTGTATTTGACTGCAATTCATCTTTTGAAATTCTGCTTTGCTGTCATCTCTTCTGTGAAGACTTTTCTGACATCCACCAGAGGAAAAGGAGAAAATGTTTTATTCATAGCTTCATCCTTAAAGAAAAAAAGGAATATAATTGTATCATAATTGGATAAAAGGCTACCAGATGACTTTTTAAAAATGTACAAAAAGACCATGCATTTCACACTGTTGCTTGTAAACCACAAATAAAAATTCTAGTGATTCGGTTATAGTAGGAAAATTGCTACTTATTTTCTCAGGTAGTACTGCTGATTTTTTAAGTAGTCAGGTACAAAAAGACCATGCATTTCACACTGTTGCTTGTAAACCACAAATAAAAATTCTAGTGATTTGGTTATAGTAGGAAAATTGCTACTTATTTTCTCAGGTAGTACTGCTGATTTTTTAAGCAGTCAGATATTTTCTCAGGTAGTACTGCTGATTTTTTAAGTAGTCAGGTTCTTGACTCACTGTTTTGTTGAAAGAGATTTTACAGAAAAAGGGTGATTCTTCATTTGTTTTTACCCACTGGTCCATTTTGCAGCAATTCACACCAGAACTTGTAATTTCTAGTTCTTTTTAGAATGGATATGATTAGAAGCCACTTCTACCTCAAAACCTCTATTTTTAGTAGCTTAGCTTGTAACCAACTAATTAACTGGTGAAATGAAATGATTCATGCTTATTGTCAGTTGAAAAGTGAATTTAACTGTATGGAAACAAAATCTTTATAGCTATTTTGGAGGATCGATTTAAATAATTATGTATTTTGATAAAAATGTTTTAATGTGTCAACCTTGACTCAGAGTCATTCATATGAAGTATCTACCACATCCACAAAAGTATTGGCCGTCTAAGGGACACTGCATTGGGCCTACTTTTGATTCTCCACATCGAAAACACAGATGTGGTCTCATCATGCTAAAGAAGTAAATTCCATATATTAAAAAACAAAGCAAGCTTTTCTGGAATTTTTAATACTTCATGTCTTATGTCTCCATAGTGTTTATTTATAGGAATATATGTTCAAAATAATGTTTACTAGTAGATGATTAGCAATCAATAACAACTAAAATTGCTTCTTTGCTCAATCTTTACTCACTGTGCAACACTGAATGTTACTTAAATATTCTGTGCTATAAAATGGAGAAAAAATACCTACTTCATGAGGTTGTTATAAAAAATAAATGTAATATGGTAAGAATTGTAAACATTTAGATAGTTTGGATATGAAAAGAATTTGTTTTCATTTTTTTTCCTTCTCCTTGTTATTCAGAAATAATACAACACATTCCCAGGAATATGACATAAGTCCTTTCTGTCCTTATAGAAAAGGAAGGTTGTATTTCTGAATATGGGAAGAAATCATGAGATGCTCCCTAAAGATGACTAAGGGAATAAGAAACCACCCAACCTTAAGGAAGTTGGGCCTCAGTGGAGAAGATTCCACTTTCTTGGAATACTTGGGCAAGCAGATAAAATGAAGGATCACTACAAGTGACTAGGAGGTCTTTGCAACTGAGTCATGTTATATTAATGGCCCACCATTCATGAGAACAAGATTGGTCTACTGCTTGTGCCCGAGGTACTAAAATGTTGGTATGCAGTTGGGATCCCCAGGATTTTACTTCATCAGTCTCAAGCTCCTCACCTCTTAGAAGGAGATGAGTAAGAGGCCATGTGTTCCCCATCTGATTCCTACATCCTACCAACCCAATGCAAAAACACAACTTGCCAGGACAAATAAGCTCAGTTCTCTGATCCTATCCATAGCTTAGAGGATGAGAATTTAAGAGAAATTTGAAATAAAATTAAATATACAAATTGCACTTAGAGGTCAAAAAAATAAGAGTGGAGAAAGAGATAAAAATAAGATAGCAGAATCAGGAAAATAGACTGTCACAGAAATTAGGAAGCAACAATGTTTTCCGAAGATGATTTAAAATATTAAATGCTGTTAAAATCAAGTGAAATGATGACCAAGAAACAGCTTTCAGTTTTGAGAATGGTATCTGGAATTGGTGAAATAGTGTTGCCAGATCCAGAATGTACAGGCTTAAAAATGTTTTCTTGGTCTATGCTCTTGTTAGCTGTCCTATCTTACCATGTGAGTAGGGGCATATCCTCAAGTGATATGCAGAGATGCATACAATTAGATGGGTCTGGCCAAGGACAAGAGCAACCATATCCTTCTTTGCTTGTTACTTCAAGGTTGCTCTCTACTCACAGGGAAAAGTCAAATATTCTTTCAAGATTATATTAGAATTTAGGCAGACTCTATTATTCTGAATATTTAAACAATACTTAATCTTTTAAAAAATGTATTCTGGTCAGTTACTTTAAAAGGAACAAGACAACAATTATTTTGCCCCCTCTCCTATATCATGTGAGGGATTATGTGAGATTGTGTTGAGAGGAGATCTGGTTAAGATCTATTTTTCAATAGGTCAGTTACTTTAAAAGGAACAAGACAACAATTATTTTGCCCCCTCTCCTATATCATGTGAGAGATTATGTGAGATTGTGTTGAGAGGAGATCTGGTTAAGATCTATTTTTCAATACACTTGGTTAGAAGAATCAAACTCCTCCCCCGCACCATCCCAAATGTGCTCTCAAGTAACTTGAATATATGTGTAAGCCCTTGAAAAAAATGAATGAAGGAATACTACAGGTCGGACAGGCATGGGAAGCAGTGTGGTCTGCACTGTGCACTGCTTCAGGAGATCATGATGTCACTGCAGAGTTTCCTAAACTATTGAAGATGAATTAGAACCTCATCCATTCAGCAGTTATGTTTCTTCATTGGACATAAATAAAATATCAATTTAGTTTTATGCATCCATTTCTGTGAATTTGATGTGTGCTGACTCACAAGAGCGGAATGTACTCATTGGACTATCAAATTAACTTTACAAATTAAAAGACCAGATACTTAAATTGTGAATTCACCAAAAGAATGCCACTCTATGCAACTGGACCAGGCCCCCAGCTAGCTTTTTCTGGGAGATGATCCTTTAAACTGTATTGTGTTAAAATTTTTCTCTAGTATCTACTGCAAGGGAATCTGCTGACAAATATAAATTTAATTTTGAATATATAAACCTGTAAAAATGATTACAGTGCTGTATCCTTTGTAATAGAGTAGTTTGTCCATTATTTTCTAAGTAACAAATGCTATTTCTAAAATTATTTCTGTTATAAGAAACTTACTACATTCATAAAATTTCAGTCAATGTTAAGTTTATTTTATACTATTTTATTTTTATTTTCTTAATTTAATAATACATTTTTAATCCAATATATCCCAAATATTATCTCAATATATGGCCATTATAAAATTTATTACTAGATATTTTACTTTCTTTGTTTTCATACAAATCTTTGAGATCCAGTATGTATTTTACACAGAGACAATAGTATCTCACTTTTTTTGCTTTCTTTACAGTAGTATAAATTATTTTATGGCATATCCTAGCTATGTTTTGGCCCTAATATGCATGCTTTTAGACTACGAACTTTCTTAGGTTGAACCATAGTAGCAATAAATATTTCATTTATATAAAATAGCAATTCTTATATAGGATTTATAGGAAAAGATCCCATTTTGTGATAAGTGGTGACGATTTACATTCTTTTTTGTTTTTTTTTTAGGGCAACTATGATTTAGGTTTTTAATCATACGATTTTGAGGTAATTATTAAATATACAATGATTGCTTTAACCATATTAACTGTTTCCAAACTGAGATAAACAGAAAATGCAGTCAATATTTAAGAATATAGAATATTGATTTTAAATTTTAAATTAGAAGTCTAAAGCACAGGTGAGCTAACTTTTCTCATAAAGGACCAGATAGTGAATATTTTACGCTTTGCAAGCCGTGTCGTCTCTGTTGCTATTACCCAATTCTGTTGTAATGAAACAGCGGCAGACAATATGTAAACCAACAGGTGTGACTGTATTTCCACAAAACTTGACTTACAAAACAGTCAGCAAGCTGGATTTGACTCACAGGCCACAGTTTGCTGATCCCTGAACTACAGCGTTTGGAGATGTATACTTAAATTGTGATTAAATGTCACTGAGGAAACTGGGCTGTTTTGGAACTCAGATCTTTGGTGTCTCAAACCTGGGCTTGATTCCCATTCCAGCACTTATCCAGCTGTATGACTTTTGGCAACTTACTTAACTTTTCTGTACTTTAAATTCTTAAATTGTAAAGGGGCAAGATTGCAGACTAGAGGTGCCCAGCGTGCAGTTCTCCCGCTGAACAGTTCCAGAATAGACAGTGGACAGCTGAAGCCACAGCCGGAGAAATTCTCCCTGGAGACATGAAGAGTCTACTCATCTGGAGCACGTCTTAGTGGTAACCCCCGATGACTCCTGCCCGAGCTGGCCCTCGCCACCGTGGAGGTTGCCAGCGCCATTGTCTGGCCCCTGGGCAGGGATCCATCTTTCTCTACAGGAGTTCCTCCTGCTCGCTGCAGCAGCCATCTGTGCTCACCGCTGCGTGGCTCGCGCCATCTAGAAGCCGCAGCCCCAACCACTGGAACTGTGGCCCAGGCAAATCCAGCCACGGCCACTGTGCAGCCCCTAGCCCCCAAGACTGGGGTGCCTCTGTGGCTTCTAGAGCCCCCACCCTGTGTGGCTTCCTTAGCAGGAGGCTGGAGGCGGTGGGTAGCAAATCCTGCAGCCCCTCCCCTTCAGGCTTTTATTACTTGGAAATCGAGCAGCTTGGCATCAGCTGTGAGTGCCCTGCTCCTCGCAGTTCCTACAGAGAAGGGCTGCAGTAGCTCTGCAGCTGACCTAAAAGCCCCCTGATAACGGCTCCCAGGGGAGTGACTTCAGCTCCTTCATGCAGGCACTGTGAGCCCCATTCTCCTCACTTCTGCCGGGAGTGATGGGCTCTTTCATGCCGGCTCCAGAAGCCCCACATTCTGTGACTCCAGCAGGGAGAGGCCTCAGCATCCCAGCAATAGCTCCGGAAGTTCTGCCTCTCACGGTTCTCACGGGGAGAGGTCCCCAGCAGTCCGGCACCAAGCCCAAGAGCCCCGCTGCTTACAGCTCTTACTGGGAGTCACTTGAGAGACCCTTCACCAGCTCCAAGAAACCCACCCCTCATGACTCTCACCAGGAGTAACTTGAGCACCTTCAAGCTGACCCTGAGAGCTTCACCCTCTGCACTTCTGCCAGGAGCAACTTCAGCTCTTTCACACTGACCCCAGAAGCCCCACATCCCTTGGCTCTTGCAGGAAGAAGCTTCAGCAATGTGGCAACAAGACTGGGAGCTCTGCCCCTTGCTGTTTGTGCAAGGAGAGGCCCCAGCAGTTAGGCACCGGACCAAGAGTACCATTGCCCACTGCTCTCAGTGGGAGAGACTTGAGAGATTTCACTCCAAACCCGGGAGGCCCTCCCCCTGCAGCTCTTGCCAGTAGTCTTGAGCACCCCTAGGCCACCCCCAGGAACACCCCACCATCACCACAGCTCTTTCAGGGAGAGGCTTCAGCACCCCAGCAATAGCACCTGGAGTCCCACTCTGCAAAACTTTTGCTAGGAGGGCCCCCAGCAGTCTGGCTTGGGCCCCGTGAGCCCTGTCTCCTGTGCCTCTTACTGGGAGTGACTTGAGCACCTCTACACCAGCCCTGGGAATCCTGACTTCTGTGGCTTGAGCTGGAAGAGGCCTCAGCAGCCCATCACCAGCCCTGAGAGCTTCACTCCTCACAGCATTCACCAGGAGAGGCCTGAACAGTCTTGCACCAGTTTTTGGAACCTCTTCCCTTGCAGCTTTCCCCTGTGAGAGGCCTCAGAGGCTCAGAACCAACCCCAAAAGTCTTGCCTCTTGCAACTCCCACTCCAGGAGGTGTGAATCACTGGACAGCAGACCCAGAAGTCTCCTCCCAACTGAAGTCTACATGGAATCAAAACCGAACCATCCTACCCAACAGGCAACACAAAACAAACCTTCAGGAAAGATTCTTTCTCTCCAAAAGAAACTCAAGTAACTGAAGAAGCAACTGCTTCACCAGAAGACCAAACATTAATGTAGAGATACAAGAAGTATGAAAAAACAAGAAACTAGGACACCCCCAGAGGAATGTAATAACACTCAAACACAAGATCCCAATCTATAAGAAGCCCTCAAATTGTCTGAAAAAGCTTGAAGGAGAGGGGCTGCAGGATTTGCTACCCACTGCCTCCAGCCTCGTGCTAAGGAAGCCACACAGGATGGAGGCTCTAGAAGCCACGGAGGCACCCCAGTATTGGGGGCTAGGGGTTGCACAGTGGCCGTGGCTGGATTTGCCTGGGCCACAGTTCCAGTGGTTGGAGCTGCGGCTTCTAGTTACTGCTATTCATTTTCTTCTCACTAAGATAAAATATTCCATAATTCCGAAGGAATGTCATTTATGCGATGAAAACCTCACACAGGTATTATTTATTTAAGAGCAATGTTGATTTGAAAATTTTTGTTGCCAATAACTTTCAGTGACTTTTTTCCTCTTAGTTCTGTTATGTATGTTACTCAAAATGTATTTAAAAAGCTCTGTATCATTTTAATGGAACAGAATTTCATTTAGTTAATCAATTCTGTGTATAAGTTTGGGAATAGGCATAATTGGAATGCTAAAGTCTAGACACATTAGGATTAAAGAAAGCCAGATAATCTCTTGCATTTAATTAAGAGCCAGATTCACATTAAAATAAGAGATTTGAAAGTTTTTCACATGTTAAGCACCAGTTATATGGAACAGCAATATTATGAAGAAGTAATTCAGGTCTTGAAAGTAAGGCAAATGAAACATATGCCTTAGATATTTCAACTGGTACAAATTGGCAAAATGTAGCCCTCAGAAAATGAAAATAAAATTAATATTTATGATGAGTTATAAAAATGCTTTTTAGTGAAATTTTCTCATACCATTTATATATACATATTTATATAAATGTATATATGGCTATACAATTATTTAAATACATTACATGATTTTCTGCCTCAATAAAGTTTAACGAAAAATGTGTTGATCATAATAAACATTCCCCTGATGATTGATCATTCTGCAGAAGTAAGCATGGCTGTTACACATGCACTTAAGGGCCCCAGGATGTTTTGATTATTGGTTTTATTTCACCTTATATTGACAATTTCTTATCTTGTGTAACCTCATACAAATCAACTAAGAGATACACTGTTTCATTTTAAATTTATATGTAATTCTAATGTAACAGCAGCCTGTCTTTGGAATTAGAGCTTTGTGATATCCCATGCTGTTATGGTCTGAGTGTTTGCATCTCTCTCAAATTTTATATGTTGAAATTAATACTCAGCTCAATAGTATGAAGAGGTGGGGCCTTTAGGAGGTGATTAGGTTATGAAGGCTCTGCTCTCATAAATGGGATTAGTGCCTTATAAAGAAGGCCTGAGGGAGCTTGTTCACCCCTTCAGACATGTGAGGAGACAGATAGAAGGTGCCATCTTTCAAGGAGAGAGCAGCCCTCACCAGACACTGAATCTGCTGGCACCCTGATCTTGGACTTTCAAGCCTCCAGAACTGTGAGAAATAAATTTCTATTGTTTATAAATTACCCAGTCTAAGGTATTTCACTACAGCAGCATGAATGAACTAAGACACACACTCAAGAATGTGTATTTCTGTCCACTCCTTTAGAAGAGATACAGCTTCTGAACTTAACACGCAAACTGGGAATTCAATGAATTATGCTGTTTCTTTAAAAGATATCCAGAGTTTGAGCTCTTGGAAGATAGTGATTCTATTTACTGAACTCCAGAGGTTACTTGGAGACAATATAATTAGAAACACATTGCCATCAATGTGCTCAATTTTCACTATTGAAACTTTTCTATTTCAAGATTTTTAAGGAACAACCTCAAATGCTTTTTAATTTAGAAAAAGTAGAAAACACACCTTTAAATGTCTGTAAAATATCTCTTTCCTCCCTTGTACATTAACCTCTATAATGATTTAAAGTAATCCTTAATTTAGAAAAAGTAGAAAACACACCTTTAAATGTCTGTAAAATATCTCTTTCCTCCCTTATACATTAACCTCTATAATGATTTAAAGTAATCCACAAGATTTGGTCACTAATAAAATATTTTAGAATTTGTAGCCCACGTGGTAAAAAAAAAAAATCAAAATAAATAATATCCAATGAATCACCAGAAGTCAGGTTATGAATGAAATACCTCTCATTACTCTTGATTTCTTTCAAAGCCTCAGGTGGTAGGATGTTTAAAGAATTGCTGAGCTCATCTTTTCTCTTTTGATTCTGTAAGCCAGAAACCAAGATACCTAAAATGCATCAATATGTAAACATGTGGCTTACCTCAAATGTTTAAAGCTCTGGAGTTTTACTAGCACAGACAATCTAAGCTTAAATTAATTGAAAAATGAGGAAGGAAGTAGTTAACATAAAAAAATACAGAATTTTTTAGACATAATTGTCTACTTTTCTTCCACCTAAAAGGATAAATTATTAACTCTAATATAGCCTTGCTAAACACAAATCAAAATAGATTCTAAACGTATTCATCTTGTACTTTTCATGCTTTTATACGAGTTTTTAAATATGCTTACTGAAAAAGAGGACATGTAATTTTCCTCGTGGTTTATTAGTAATGTTTAGGATTGTATTTAAGAATAACATTTCTAAAGAATCTGGCAGTCCGCCACTCTAATGTCCCTGATTGATTATCTCCCTGCATGTAAGTTAGTCCTTAAAAGGAGTAACTAAAAGCCTGTAGCAGAAGGCAATTCAGCAAAGCCAGTTGAAGTGAGTAATATGGGCCAGGGTATGAGGAGCAGCCAATGACGTACTGGACTCTGCTTTCACAGACTCGGGAGAGCCAACTGCGCATGTCTCTTCCCAGCTCTGTGTCCCTGACTTCTTGCTTGGGGCTTGAAGTCCGCCATGTTGGGAGTATTGCACTGCAGAAATCAGCAGATGCTACAAATTAAGACTTTTTATTTATTTGTTTGTTTGTTTGTGTGTGTGTTATTTATTTATTTATTTATTTATTTATTTATTTATTTATTTATTTATTTATTTTTGTTTCCCTGGAGATCAGGCTCTTAAAGATTTATGAGCACTCCACTCAATCCAAATTATGATTGAGAAGTTTCTGATAAAGATTAAAATATATTTTATTTAGGTTATATGATATTATAGTGATATTTGCATTCAGAATTGTAGTAATTGGAGTAAATATAAGAAGAATGAGTTAAAATCAATAGCAATAATACTGCCATAACTTTAGACAGTACACTGTCTATGGATTATATATTAATTCATTCATTTAATCACTTCTTGTTTTGATCTGTATATAACAGGTACCAAACATTATGGCTGAGTGCAATAGTTTTGAAGATGATTAAGAATGGCCTTGCACTTAAGGAGCTCATATCTGAAGGAAAAAAATCGCATAAACAGGATATGTATTAAATACAAGTGCGGAGAGGTGCATGGGATATTGTAGGAACCGAAGAGGAGAACCTATAGCAGTATAATGAGTACATGGTGGACTCCTGGAGAAGGTAGAACTTAAGTGGTATATAAAAGAACTTAAGTGGTATATACATTTTAATGTAGGTACTAGAAAATATTCTGCTTATTAAATTAGTAAGCAAAACAAACAAACAAACAAAAATCCTGTCACCTAAAATCCTAAAGTTAGTGGTAGATATTTAAAATTCCTAAATCTATAACAACAAAAAGATCTTTTCCTCTAGTGTAAAACAGACCCCTACTATCTATGGATAGTTATACATCTATTATGATATCATGGCATTTACTGTGTTCAAACTGGCAAAGAGAATTTGGTTTGTTCTCAGATTCTTCAGTGATAGTATATATAACCAGAAGAAAAGCAACTTTTTCAATGTAGATTCTTATTTTTAAGGACTCTGATGTTTATATCCACAGATATACTTGGTTTGTGCATATGTCAAAAAAATATTTTGTGCTTGTCATATGAAGGATTTATTAGACATTAGTTGAGTAAGTAATATGTTCTTTAAATTTTTACCAATAATGAATCCAAATACTTGAATGCACAGGGTGTGTCCAGATTTCACTAGATGCCTTTTGAAGATTCCAGAAATATTGTTACTGTCTTTGCAAACAAAGGTAATTTAAATAATAGGATGTCACAATTACAGGTTTTATGTGAAGAAGTCATTAACAGTGACAGTAATAAACTCCATTTTTTACCACTGGACATTGAACACTGAAGCTAGAGAACTCACCTAAAAATCTGAGTTCTAATAAATAAAATGGTATTTGTCCTAATCCGAGACTACTCAACTTAACTAAATATGAATGTAATACTTTTTAGGTCCGAGAGCCATTGTAATAAGGCAGGGGATTCAAATTACATTACATCACTGAAAGCTTATTTTTCTCAACTGATTTGTGTTGAGCATTAGTCACCGAGGTGTCCTTCGTAAATTTATAAGAATGTTCCCCAAGGTGATTTTCCAATGATGAGGTCTAAAGCATAGAGAAGATATAAAGAATCGATCTGAAAAATAAATCTATCAGAGGATGAACCACATAGTAGATTCTAAACAGGAAAACTTAGCATCCATGGTTCTGTCTACACAGAGAAACATTGTCAGGGCTGATATATAGAAAATTTAACATAGCACTCTTGATAACTGTGTAATGAAAAAAAGTGCTAATTGAATGCAACAGGATGGCTTAGAGGAGTAAATGGGAAGGTTATCCAAACGGGAAGTAAATTTGAAATGGGAAATAATAACCAATAGTTGACTAATGCATTATATTTTCAAAATACTTTCAGGAGCATCATCTCATTTAATCTAACAAATGCTCATCAAAAGGGAATTATTTTTATT
>NW_007730812.1:138992-142345 GCF_000696425.1 Galeopterus variegatus | reverse complement strand
TTTCAGGAGCATCATCTCATTTAATCTAACAAATGCTCATCAAAAGGGAATTATTTTTATTATCATGACACATATGAAATTAAGAAATGTTATTTAACTTGCTTGAAGGCACAAGGCTAAGAAAAGCTGGAATTGAAGTTTGATGACCAGTATTCAAATTCCAAATTCTAGACTTCTCATACTGTAAGATGTTTTAAGAGAATTCCTTCAGCCAGAACCGAGGTGAATTACTTAACTGAGGTGAATCAGCCAGAACTGGGGGTGAACACAGTGGTATATATACCCTGATCAGTGGGGTAATTTTTCTGTAAAGCTCTGTGGGAATGGTGGTGAGGTGTTCTAAACTATCCATTGCATATGCAAGGGTAGAAAATGTGGCCTCTTATTGACATTCAATCACAAATTTTCTTCCTCTCTTTTGAAATGCAAAGGAAAACATGAGAAGTTTCTTTCCAGGTCTTTTGCAGGCAGGTAAAAGGCAAGTAGGTTCTAAAGCAAGAACCTTTAAGCAGGTGAATTGATGAATGTTAAACTTCCTACTCTTTCAGTACAGATATACTGGATAATTTCTGAATGTAGAGGAATAACACTTTCTCTGAGAGGGAAGATTTACTGCCTGATAACATCCTGGGTGTCCAAGAATAGCAATGACGTGTAATGTAATTACTATGTTTCTTTGTACTTTTAGGTGATGCCTGGATTTTCAAAACTGTAGACAAAAACCACAAGGAGTATATGAACTTTCATTTAATTTATTGAGCACTGTTTATGTCCAATTTATTATATGATAAGCACACCAAGTATCTGCCATCCAAGTATTTATAATTTATCTGGTGAAGATAGACTCAAAGATCTTTAATATAATATTGCAGTAAATAGCATACAAGAGGTAATAATAAAGTGAAAGACCAGGAGAAGGAAAGAGTACTTTTTACTGGAAAGGTGAAACAGTAGACACAGGATGATGAATGGACAATAGCCAAAGCAGTGGAAGGAATAATGAGGAAAGACATGCTCTGTGAGAGGTTTGGGATGGTTTAATGAGACCTGCATACAAGGATTCAGTCAAAAGACAGGACTGGAGGTCTGAAAGGCACAGCGGGAACACAGAAGCCAAGGGAGACAAAAAAAGATTCTCAGATGAATTCAGGTCATTAAAGTATCCATTGACTTTGGCACATAGAGAATGTAGATTCATTTCCACATCAGTTTTCAGGGAATGGGAAGTGGTGGAGGAAGAAAGTAATTTCAGTGGATTGAAGAATGAATGGAAGAGAAAGAGAGAAGATGGGGGCTTTAGGTGGATCATACTTCTTTATGAAATTTAGCTATGGGATGAAAATGCTTAGGTGAGTAGCACAGAATCTCAAAGGGGCAAGTGTATAGGCTGAGGAGAAAGAGCCAGCAGGGAGAGTTGGTAGCGGAGGGGAAGGGATACCTCAGGGGCGTTGCCTTGGAGAAGACTGAATCCCTGTGATCCAGCGAAACTGGGGTAGACTAGGAGGGACTCTTCATTGTCTGAGACTACAAGAAAAAAGGAAAATGTAAGTAAAAGTGACAGAAAATTGAGATTATCTGTTCTTAATTGCTTCATTTTTTACTTGAAGTGAAGTTATCAAAAGATTGTGAGGCAGGATAGGTTTGAAAAATGGAATAGCTAGTAAGGGGGCAGATGACCAAGCTAAGGACAAATAAATGTATTACTGAGTAGATCTGAAGGTCCAGCTCTGTCTGAAATTCATTATTTTTTGTTGTCTTCCATCTACATGGTTGCTTGTTTTTGTTTTTTGTTTTCTTAACAGAGGCTAGGAAACTGCATACGTATGATGAAAAGGACTGTAGGATTGAATCGCAGTTGCTATTTTGCCAGGCAGTTGCAGTGAAATGACAGGGGTACAAGATTATTGAGTGTTAGTTAGCAATATTTCTGAAGGGTAGGGTCAGCACAGAAAAGTGAGATAAGAATCATTTTACATATGGAGTGAAAACGGAAGGATAGAGGAGTTGGAGCTATGAAATTAGAAAGGAATTCACAGGAAGCGATGTCCAAAAGGTGGAAGAACTGGAGGTTGTGGTCAGATAATGAGATGAAATTGAGATATTTGATTTGTAACAATTCAAACTGATGGAAAAGGGCAGGTGAGTGTGTGTGTCTCTGTGTGCATGTGTGTGTGTGCATGTGTGTTAGCTTTTCTTCTCAGGTCAGGTTACTTTGTTTCAGTTCTGAATCCCACTTTTTTGTGTATTAATCCTAATTGTTGCCAAAATACGTGTCGTATTATTTTGCTTTTTACTTATAGTTTCAGAGCTTTCCTCTTAACAACAAAAACAAAAAATCACATCCCAGAATCTGTGCCACCACCTGAGAACTGATTTTGGGAAGCCTGCTTGGCAAACAGCTACGTTCCTTGGATAGTTGATTCAGCTTAGGTAATAAAGGTGGGCCCTCATACACAAGGTAACTATATGAAGACAAAATGATCTTAACAGCTAAATTGCAGAAAATTCAACATTCTCGGCAGGAGCTTTGTGAGTGTGAGTGACCCACACATTTCTAACTTTAGGAAGCTGCTTGCTAGGCACTACTGTACTAATTTGAATTGATTTATTATTGCATTAGCTATTGTACATGATTTAAACTAAAGAGTCTTCTAACTGCTAGATCAAGGTCACTGTGTACAATTTAAGGGCTTCTGTTAGTTAATAATGCTCCTAAGTGTAGTAAAATATTTAACACAAACAAAATGTGATTTTGGGTACAATAAAAGTGTATCATTCACAGGCTGTGAAAGTGGTGAGCGGATATTTTCTTTAATATTGCATGAAGTTACTTTCATTCTGGATCAAATATTGACATACATTTTTGTTAAAGAGTGTGGAAAGATTCCCTCAGCCATCATTCAGGTTTCCATCCACCTGCTTACCTTTATCTTCCTTGAATTTTGTGATATCCTGAGTTTTCCAGACTCAGTGTTTATTTAGGGGTGGAGCAGTACTGAGGAAAGATAATAAGTAGAACTTGGTTCTTTATTTTTTCACTATAACCAGAAACTCTCATAGCCATACAATGAGCCTACCCTACTTTGGGCAAATTTACATACATTTTCATATCAATGTATTAAGATCTTAATAAAAACCTATATATATGTTGAAATTTTTTTTGATATGCTCTGCAGTATTCTAGGTGTTTTGGGAACATAAGCAAAGATGCAACCTAAATCATGACCTCAAGTTCCTACAGTCTAATTGGGGCAGACTAGTGTCATGTAGGGAATAATAAGGGCCAGGGAAACAAGTTGAGATATGAAGTACTAAGTCATATGCTCCTGATATTCATTTTTCAACAAATATTT
>NW_007730812.1:137766-138477 GCF_000696425.1 Galeopterus variegatus | reverse complement strand
AGTACTGACTAAAACAATAAAAATACTTGTTTTCACATGGCTTTTAATGTCATGCAACAGACAATAAGCAAGATAAATAAGTGCAGTATTTCCCCATTATCTACAGGGGATATGTTTCAACACTCCTTATGAATGCCTGAAACCTCAGTACAAAATCTTATATATACTATGTCTTCTCGATCTGGTAACTGAGATGGCTACTAAGTGACTGAGAGGAAGGTGGCATCTACAGCTTGGAGATACTGGGACAAAGGGATGATTCATGCCCCAGGAAGGATGGAGTAAGATAGCATGAGATTTCATCACACTACTAAGAACAATGCACAATTCAGAATTTATGAATTGTTTATTTCTGGAATTTTCCATTTAATATTTTTAGACTAGCATTGACCAGGCTAACTGAAACTACACAAGCAAAACCATGGATAAGGAGACTACTGTAAATACTTTAAAAGTGCTAAATAGAAACAATGAGGAGGAAAGGGGTATATGAAATGTCAGCAGGGTTAGGGTGAAGAATTTGATAATGTCCAGTGAACGGAAGGAAGTGAAGTTCTGAAATTGGCCATGCAGATAACAGGGAAAGCATGTTCTAGGCAGAGGGGAGGTAAAGCAGAAAGATCCTGTAGCAGGATTGTCGAGCTCTTTTACGTGCCCGTAATCCTGCCTACTGGGCCAATTGTTGAGCTAGGGCTGGGTCTGGAGCTCACA
>NW_007730812.1:134751-137061 GCF_000696425.1 Galeopterus variegatus | reverse complement strand
CGTGCCCGTAATCCTGCCTACTGGGCCAATTGTTGAGCTAGGGCTGGGTCTGGAGCTCACAGACCCCTCAAGTCTGTTGTCCAGACTGGGTCACAAAACCCTTCATATGCCAGGCTGGGTCCCCAGACCCAGTAGCTGAATACATCTTGGGTATGGATATACTTTACAGTTTGCACCTGCAAACAATAGTTGGAGAGTTTGGGCTGCGAATACGGACAGTAAAGCCTGTGTTACAAAGATATGCTAAACATGACCTACAGGTGTTACCCAAGCAAAGACATGTAGTTAATGTAAAGCAGTATCGCCTACCAGGAGGACATGCAAAGATAAGTGCCACTATATTGGAATTAGAGAAAGTTGGCATTTTCTGTCCAGCTCAGAGCCCATTTAATGCTCTGGTATGGCCAGTGAAAAAGCCTGATGGTACCTGGAGAATGACTGCAGATTATCGAGAACTGAACAAAGTAGTCCTTTGCAGGCAGCTGTGCCTTCAGTTCACGACTGAATGGATCAGCTGATGACTCAGCTGGGAACTTATCATATGTTTTGGACCTTGCAAATGCCTTTTTCTCTATTCCAGTCTTGGCTGATATCCAAGATCAGTTCACCTTCACCTGGGAAGGAAGACAGTGGACCTTTCAAGTATTGCCCCAAGGTTATCTGCATAGCCCACCCATCTGTCACGGTTTGGTGGCTGGGGACCTAGCCAAGTGGACTAGGCCCAGCACGATTACAATGTTTCATTACATTGATCATGTGTTACTAACTTCTGATTCTCTTGCAGATTTAACCCAGGCAGCTCCAAAGCTGCTAAGTCATTTGGAACAATGTGGGTGGGCCATGAATACAGCCAAAGTGCAAGGACCTGGGCTGTCAGTCAAAATCCTAGGAATGGTCTGGTCGGGTAAGATGAGGGTTGTCCCAGAAGCCATTCAGATAATCTATTGGTACCAATAACCCTTCTGTCTTTTTGCCCTTGTGTTCTGGCTGCAGGCACTGCACCAGAGTTGTGTGATTGGTGTGTCAGCCTACTGAATGTGCCTTGAACTTCCCATCAGTATGAGTGCAGGATTCACACAGAGGATCATACCAATGGTGACTACTAACCAGACATATGTAGCTAATAGTTAAAAGGATAGAATCACAATCCTTAAGTCGATTGAATGGCTATATAAATGTAAGGGTCATTTATCCTCAGTAAGGGAACATTGCAGAAGTTTCTGAACACGTCAGTTGTATGGCAAGGGACTGTGAAGGGGTGGATTATTGGGAAAATAGAATAATTTAATCAGGCCTCCTCTCCTAAGGTCCAGTTGGGGGTGGTGCAGCACACATAAGTTGTGTGTAGGTAGAGTTAGTGCACATTAATGGCACCACAAATTGGCTGGCTTCTGCTTTGGGTTCCTGCCATGTGTGGCCATGCTCTCAAGCCTACAGCTCCAAGGACCTTTTTGCCAGTTATCTAGCTCATAGACCTGCATGTGAAGGGTTTGTGACCCTATCTGGACAATAGGCCTGAGGGGTCTGTGTGCTCTAGACCCAGCCCAAGCTTGACAATTGGCCCAATCAGCAGTTTACAGGTGGGTAAAAGAGCTCAACACCACTTTTCAGACGCCTTTTGCTTGTCTGCTATCCTCTACTTCACCGAAGCTGGCTAGTATGGTTATTACCTCATGTATAGGATGACCAATGTATGGGGCCAGTCTGGCCATCAGTGACCCAAAAGACAATGATGGGGCATTTTGCAGAACTATGTCTCTCATGCTGCCTGTAAAATTTTCATCATCTGGCCTACAGGTGTTCAGATTAAACATGGACTGCTGCATCCCCAGCTCCAGAATGATTTGGACCAGCTCAGCACATGTTTGCCATTTATTAACAATCTTAGGCAATTCTCCAGCTTGTGCCGACATGGTTCGGGCAGCTGCATTCACCCAGTCCATCAAGGAGTAATTACCTTGCCCTTGTGCATATCTTTGGCTATTCTGCAGCTGCTGTCTCAGGGATGGGTGCATGGTGATGGAGGCCAATTTTTCCATCTCCTCCCCAGAGCATACCACACTATCCACCCCTAGGTCCCATAACTGCAACATCCAAGCAGCCAGGGTCTCCCCACGTTTCTGCCTGAACTGTCTTTCCAAGTCAACCAGTTCATCCTGGGTATACGGGACATAGGTGGTGAATTGGGTCACCCACCAGTTGTCCATCCAGTCCCATAGGCTGCTCATGCTTCATTTTCCAATGCACAGCAGGTCATGCCTGGAGATGCACAGTTTTCCCCAACTCACCACTGGGTTGGTCATCTTCCCT
>NW_007730812.1:132894-133798 GCF_000696425.1 Galeopterus variegatus | reverse complement strand
TGACTGGGCCAATTGTCGAGCTTGGGCCGGGTCTGGAGCTCACAGATCCCTCAAGCCCATTTACAGACTGGGTCACAAACCTTTTACATGCCAGGCTGTGTTCCCAGACCCTTCACACACCAAGCTGGCTCACCAGACCCCTCACATGCAGTTCTATGAACTATGTAACTGGCAAACAGGTCCTTGAAGCCATAGGTTTGAGAGCATGACCTCACCAGGTGGATAACCAAGGTAGCAAATGCCAACCAGGTGGCAGCACTGCCCATGTGCAGTAACTCCACTCACACACACCTCATTTACAAGGAATGCACCACACCACCCCCAACCGGACATAAACTGAGGGGGCCTGATTGAATTATTGTATTTTCCCAACAAGGAGCAAGTCAAAGGATGAAAGCAGCACAGTACTGAGAGTGGAGTGAATGAAGAGAGGGCACTAGGTAATGAAGTCAGAAAGATAATATGGAGTCAGATTGTGTAGGGATCTGCAGAAAATTGTGCAAACTTTGGCTTTAACTTGGAGTGAGAAAGTTTTGAGATAAGGGACAGAATTCATAAAGTGGGTAGAAAGAAAAGTTACCTCCAGTATTTAAGATTTGCACTGAGTTTTGACAAGTGCATAGTCTGAATTAGTGCCTTATTATTGATAAATATCTCAATAAGAGCAAAGACATTGCAGGAAGTACTTTAGAGTCTTTGTGGATAAACTGCCTACCATGTCTTGAATAGAGGAAGTATTCTTGGACTAGCTAAGAATGGTGGAACTAAATTGCTGAAAGCCAAGAAAAACATGAGAGGAACCTTATATGTGATAAAATAGGGAATCCTGGAAGCTTTTGACCATCAAAGTTCAAATAAATTGGAGAAAGACCAGAGAAAGAGAATAGATAGTATGAAAACAGAG
>NW_007730812.1:129926-132120 GCF_000696425.1 Galeopterus variegatus | reverse complement strand
AGAGTGAAAAAGAAAATTGATTTCTATAGCAGTTTCAAAAATCAAACTCCTATTTCTAGCCCTCAGTGGATTTTGAATTTTTTGCCATGGTTTATTAACATGGGTAATTATGTATACATTTCCAGAACCACTGATAATGATAATGTAAGAAATGTAGTTTGAGACAGTAGAAGAGAATAGGAAGTAAGAAGTTTAAAGGAAGATAAGAGACATAGAAATAGGAAGCTAAAAACGTATTTGAATAAGTGAGAAAAGCTGTAGCTTTTCAACAATTTCTATTAATTTACTATGAAGAATGTTTTAATGTCTTAACATTTATTGCAGTATAGTAACCTGCTCTTTAGTTTACCTCCCACTGGTTTTTCAGCTGTCAACATTTTGAGATACAGTGTTTTGAAGCCTGGTTTTCTAATGGTAAAATAAAAAAGTACTTTAACGTTTGCCTCCTACTGCCTCTTTGACATGGAAAGACTTTCACACAGGTTGATACAGGAGGTGAAAATAAAAATTGCTTTTACTGAGCCATTGGACTGCAAAATGTAGTAAACTTCTAAATGGCAACACTAGAACAGTTTTTATGACCGTGGGGGATTTGCTTACTACAGGGTATACTTTAAGATGGGTTGGGATCTGTGAAATTCCATTTTCTATAAGAGATCTTTAGCAGTATAGAAGATGGGAGAAAAATTCTTTTCAACCTTGACCAGTTTACAAAGTAATTTCCATTAATTAGGTTGTTCCTGTCAGTGCAGGGTTAAATTAATAAAAATTCAAATCAGCCTAAATATGTGAGCTGGAAAGGTTCATGTTTGGGGGCCCCAAATCAAAAGAGAATAGGAAAGAGTTTTGTGAACAATTAGCTGTAGAATTTCAGAGATGTTTAACATGTGTTTAGTGATTTATGCACGTCAACAGTAGTTTGTTGTTTTTGTCTTAAATGAGACAATTCTGACGTGAAAGCATACAATAGTTTAATTACCTCACATGAAATTACTGATGGGGAGGAAACAGGAAGCAATGTTCTGAGACAGAGGACCTCAAACTACGGCCCATGGGCCAAATCTGTTCCCCCCCCCCCAGATTCTTTTTCTTAATAAAGCTTTATTGAAACACAGCAACAGACATTCATTTATATATTTATTCCTGGTTGTTTTCAGTGTAAAATTGCAAAGTTGAAGAGTTGACATAGTTTGCCTGGCCTGCAAAGCAAATATGCTTATTAAGTGGCCTATTATAGGAAATAATTGTCAATCCTTTTTTAAGAGAACCACCATCTGTGAGAACCCCGCCGCTGGAAAATGACAAAGACATTCTGCACATGGAGGGCAAAGGAAGCTGGTGAAGAAGTGATTGGCAGAGATAAAGCAGTAAAAGAACTCATAAGCTCTTGAGTGCTACTGACCATGTACAGTTTTGAAGAATCAAGTTATCCATGTTTTATTTTTTAAAATAAAAATGAAGATTATTTTTTCTAAATTCCATGATGGTAATTCCTTTTGGTTGCCTTAGGAAGAGATATTTATTTTTATACAATAAACTAATACAAATACAGCTATTATGCAATGTAACAATTGTTAACAATTAGGTTTCTTTACCAAGGCAGTGAAAAATAGGCTGTTGTCATTTTCTCATTGCCAGTCCCCTTTTTTATAATAGCAGCAGTATTGTTTTGAGGCTATATGAAAGAAAATTGCTACTTGCTGAGATCACTGTGTAAAGGTAAAAGAGATGAGAAATTCTGATCTATATTACATGCCACATATACTATTATTTATTTAAAGACTGACATTTGTTGAGTTTATTGAGGGGAACATCCAATTTTCTCTCTTTTGAAGAAGAGCTTCATATCTCTTCTATCTCACTCATGTAAACTCGATGAACAAAGCACGTTATGAACCGATGAGAAAACCCTGAATCGTGCAATGAGACAACGGAAACACCAGTTTAAATTGCTAAGCATGCCAGCTATTTCAGTTGCTTCTGTCACAGCTGTTGCAGTCTTTGTTTACAAAACTGAATTGATAAATAACAAAAAAGTTAATTTTCATTTGTTAGTCTAGAACTATTGTTAAATTCTTCTGAAGCAACTGTGCCTCTTTCCGTTTTTGCAGTAACTTTTAGTTCCAATTTAACAATAAACTAAAATATCAAGGATGACTAGAGTAGCATTTTTCAAACATTTGGGTCTTAGAAT
>NW_007730812.1:127624-129014 GCF_000696425.1 Galeopterus variegatus | reverse complement strand
TGCAAATAGCTGTATGTTTATTTATTTTTGAAAGTAGTTTTGCCTCCATGTTTTATAAAGGCAAAAAGTGTCATCGTTTTGCATTTTTGTATACCTCTTTAATGTGTGGCTTAATAGAAGACGGTTGGATTCATATATTTGGTTCCGCATTCATTACAGTGCAGTATGTCGTATTGATGAAAATATATGAAGGAATTCTGGCTTCTCACAGATGTGTAGTTGAAAGAAAAAAGAGTATATTAATAGCCTTTCCAGAGAATTGTGGATTTGTCATGTAGTCTACAGTGTGCACTTGAAATACAATGAGCATTTAAAAAAGGCAAATAACATCATAGAATACTCAAAAATAATTTTGATCTCACAGATTCTCTGAAGGGAGGATCTGTGGGCCCCTACACAAGACATTAAGAACTACTGGTCTAAAGTACAGCATTGTTCAATTCCTAGTGACCAAGCTTAACATCCAAACATTGTAGTTACCAGAAAATCACTGTTTAAAATTTAATTTTTAAAAAAATTTTGGTAAAGCCACATAACATAAAAATTACCTTCTTAACTATTTTTAAGTGTACAGTTTAGTAGTATTAACAATGCTGTTAATATTCATGATGCCGTGCAGCAGATCTCTTAAAACTTCATCTTGCAAAACTGAAACTGTATATCCACTGGACAACAAATCCTATTTCCCTGCTCCACCTCCCCTCTCAGTCCCCAGAAACCATCATTCTAATTTGTTTCCATGAGTTTGACTACTTTCAATACTTCATGCAAGTGGAATCATACAGTATTTGTCTTCTGGTGACTGGCTTAGTTCACTTAACAAAATGTCCTTCAGATTCATCTGTGTTATTGCACATGTCAGAATTTCCTTTCCTTTTAAAGGCTGAATAATATTTCATTGTATATACGTATGTACTTTGTCTATCCATTTATCACTCAATAGACATTTGGTTTTCTACCTCTTCACTATTGTGAATAATGCTGCAATGAACATGGGTGTGCAAATATCTCTCCAAGTTCCCTACTTTCAATTATTTTGAATATATACCCAGAAGCTGGGTTGCTGGATCGTATGATAATTTTATTTTCAATTTGTGAAATCTTCATACTGTTTTCTATAGTGGCTTTACCATTTTACATTCCCATCTAGAGTTCATATGGGTTCAGTTTTCTTCACGTTAAAAATACTTATATCATTTTTTCATAGTGGCTATTCAAATGCATGTGAGGTGATATTTCATTGTGGATTTGATTTACATATCTCTAATGGTTAGTGAGGTAGAGCATATTTTCATATGTTTGTTGGCCATTTGTATGTTTTTTTGTTTGTTTGTTTTGTTTTGTTTTGTTTGAGAAATGTCTATCCATATTCTTTGCCCATTTTTAATTG
>NW_007730812.1:116869-127523 GCF_000696425.1 Galeopterus variegatus | reverse complement strand
GTTAAAAATACTTATATCATTTTTTCATAGTGGCTATTCAAATGCATGTGAGGTGATATTTAATTGTGGATTTGATTTACATATCTCTAATGGTTAGTGAGGTAGAGCATATTTTCATATGTTTGTTGGTCATTTGTATGTTTTTTTGTTTGTTTGTTTTGTTTTGTTTTGTTTTGTTTGAGAAATGTCTATCCATATTCTTTGCCCATTTTTAATTGGGTTATTTGTTTTTGGTTGTTGAGCGTAGTTCTTTGTATATTTTGGAGATTAATCCCTTATCAAGTGTATTATTTGCAAATATTTTCTCCTACTCTGTAGGTTGTCCTTTCACTCTGTTGATTGTTGCATAGAAGTTTTCAAGTTTGATGCAGTCCCATTTGTCTATTTTTGCTTTTGCTGTTTGTGTATATCCAAGCAATCATTGGATAGACACAAAAATCCAAGCAATCAATGTCAAATTCAATGTCACAAAGGTTTTCCCCTATATTTTCTTCTAGGAGTTTTATGGTTTGGGGTCTTATGTTTGGGTCTTTAATCCATTTTGAGTTGGTTGTTGTATATAGTGTAAGGTGAGGGTTTAACTTGATTCTTTTACATGTGGATATCCAGTTTTCCCTGTACCATTTATTTATGTATCATCCCAATCCCCTTTGGCCTGGAAGACTTATATTAAGAGATCTGTTTTTAATCTTATAAGAGCTCCTTTTTATCTAATGAGTCACTTATCTTATGTTGCTTTCTTTGTGACTTTTGATTATAATGTTTGATAATAATGTGTCTCTGTGTGGGTATATTTGGGTTTATCCTAGTTAGAGTTAATTGAGATTCTTGAAATTATATGTTCATTACCTTCCTCAAATTTGGGAAGTACTTGATGATTGTCTTTTTAATATAAGCTCTCTGCAGCACCTTTCCTTTTCTCTTCTTTTCCTCATGCTTGCATAATGCATATATTGGTCAACTTGATGGTGTATAACAAATCCCTAAAGCTCTCTTCCACTTTTCTTCATTTTTTTCTTTTGCTGCTTTAATTTAATAATTTCAAGTAACTCTCCTTAAGTTCACTGAATCTTTCTTCTACTTGATCAATTCTGATATTAAATCTTTCCAATAAAATTTTTAATTCAGGTATTGTATTCTTTAGCTCCGGAATTTCTGTTTGATGTTTTTATATTCTTTCTGTCTCTTTGTTGATATTTTGTTTATGCATAGTTGAACATTTCATTTAGTTGTATATTTATGTTTTGTGTTTTTGTGTGTGTGTTTGTTTTTTAGCATGATTTTAGCTCTTTGAGCATCTTTAAGATGGTTATTTTGATTTCTTTGTCAGGTAATTATAGATCTCCACTTCTTTAGAATTAAGTTCTAGGGATATACAAGTATTTTGTTTTTTTGCTTGGAGTGTGTTTCTCTGTTTCTTTGCATGCTTTATGATCTTTTGTTGAGGTCTGGGTATTTGAAAAACAGTCACCTCACTCAGTCATTATGGACTGGTTTCATTCAAGAGAAGACCTTTAGTAATTATCCTGGCCAGGTTGAGAAACTAGATTTTGGTGGCCTCTCAAGCCTTTTCTGGGGATGCATATTCTCTGCGTTTATGCATGTAATTTCCCAGTTAAAGAGGTTTCCCCCTTTTTTCTCTAAAACTGTAATCTCTTGCTTCTCTTGATGTCTGACTACAGTACAACAGCCTTTCTGGTATTATAATAAGTCATTGTGTTTGCCTTTGTTCTCAACAGCCCCAACCTGTTGTCCAAACCACCAATCTCATCAGCAGTCCAAGTCAGGCAAGATAGAAGCCAGTACTTTGGGCAGCCCCCTGAAAAGTCAGAACATTAGAATCACAGTCCACTCTTCTGTTTCTTTCCTGAGGGGAGAGAAAATCCAGGAGTTGGCAGCTTTCTCCTGATCATGATACATTGTGCCAGGGAGGGGAGTGGGCTAGGGCAGGCAAATGCAGTGCACTTACTCACTCATTTTGATGCAGTTCTTCTTTGCTTTGCATTTACTTGCAGTGCTGCAACCTCTTAAACTGATTTTTGGAGTTCTCAGAAAGGCAGTTCGGACCACGTATTGTTAAGTTGCTGTCTCTGTGAAGAAACGTGGGCCTAAGTCTTCCTATTGTGCCATCTTACTCATGTCACTCCAGTAAATCACTTCTGAAATATAAATTGCTAAAGAAATTAAATTTAATATTTTAGTTTGAAATAGAATTTTAGGAGACATTTCTGTTAATTTAAACCTTCTAAACTTTCTGAAATATTTTTTAAAACATATTTAGGCTCATTTTACATCTTTTTATACCATTAGTATGGTTGGCTAATTTTAAAAATCACCAAAGACATATTGTTATGAAGTTTCACATACATAAGTTAATAAGAGTGTAACATTATAAATATGTTTATGGCATCTTTCCAGTGGCTATGATTGGCTTTTTTTTCATTCTTTCCCTATTTTAATGGTTAACACATCATCATGAAGAGAAGCAGTTTTTAAAACCTAATAAATTTTGTTAAGCTTTAGGAATCTTAAAGTAAAAGAACAAAATTATTTTCTAGCATTACTTAGTTTTAGGTGTGCCAGTAAGTAAAGAGATAGCATACTGAAGTACTCAATTAATGTTAATTCTCAATAGAATTTTACTCAGCGTAATTTGTCTTGCTTATATGCAATAGAAAAAGGTAAAGTTGCAAATAAAATTAACAAGTCATACATTTTTAAAGAATTACAAATAGAATTGAGTAGATGCTTTTCTAAAAAAAGAAGTATAGCTTATGGAGAAAATCATGACCTTGATAATAGTTAATCAAAGTTGTGTCTCTTTCCCAACTCATAAAAATATAAAGAATTATACACATTCATTAAGCATTCTATATGGACAAGTTACTTAGGCCCATTGGAGGCTGTTTTCCTATACACTATAATTTTATTGCAATTACCAGAAAATATTGAAATTGCTAAAAACTTAATTTATATATATATATATGTAAAGCATAAGAAACTATTGTTTCTGAGCATGCCAAAGTATGCAAATATGTCATATATAGAGTAAAATATTTTAAGAAAAAAAGTCTAATATTCAATAGTAACATTTATATTTTGAGCCAAAGAATAAGTTTCTCAAATGTATTTGTATTGGACACACTCAGAGTACCCCTGCCATCAGGGCTAGGTCCATTGATTAAGTGCCTCAGGTACAAAGAGCAGATAAAAATTTACTCTTCATTAATTACATATAAGCAAAAGTATATTTTCAAATATATGGTCTTTTTGTATGTTTTAGGAAACATAATTCTCAATTCAAGGTGGTTTATCTATAAGCATCTACAGTAATGAATATCAAGTACAGATTTTTTCTTTTGACTTTTCCATGATTATTATATCCTTTCTGCTTCCTTGCTTTTTCTATCTGTTTATCTGTATCTGTCTATTTACATATCTATCTAAATATCTACCTACCTATCTATCAGTCTACTTATTACTCTACTTACTTCCAAAATATTCTTGAGACCAGTCAAAACAAATATTTCAGTGAACTCTTAAGTGCAACAGTTGGCACTGTAGGACATAATCAGGCTGAAAGCCAGGGGGAAATAAGTTTTTAGGATCCTCAGGAACAGAATCCACAGAATTTCCCACTTTGTTTTCTGAAAAGCTAATGCAATTTTGACACATAGTTGATGAAAACATGAACGCTTGGTAAACCTAACTGGGAGTAAATGAAGAATAAGAGACTTATTTGCATCTAAATTTGTTCTACCACTTTCATCAAGGGTTGGGATAAATGACAAATAATTTCAACTCTTGTTTTAAGTATTTTAAGTTATTTTGTATACCTAAAATTATGTGAATTAATCATGTTTAAATTAAATAATAAAGCAAAACTCCAAAGAAGTTTGAAAATTTCTCCATCCTCCTCCTCCTCCTGGCTGGCAAACTACTGGAAATTGCCAGCTAAAGTAGAGTTAAAACTACCTTCCTAAAATTGTTGGCTTGACTCTTGCAGTTTGCCCTGCTTGATTTTTCTTCTTCCCTCCCAGATGTTACCTTAATGATCTCTACCAATCCCTTCTACCCTATCTACTCTTGGCTGATCTTAGACTTCGTAAAATATTACAGAGCTTCCATATGGTTGAAATGTTATAATAATAATTATATTGCAAACTAACAGCACAAAACATCCTTCGGTAATTGAAATGGATACCAAGGCAATGGGAACTTAGTCTAAAATGTCCAGAACCCTGGGGAATATCTTGCAGGCTCAAACTCTTCTGTCTTACTGTGAAATATCACTCTTCATGTAACAGTAATTTCATCAGGCAGCATGTTTATCTATGCACCTCTTATGAGTGTACTTGATTTTGGAATTTTTCTGCCTTGTAGAGGGTTAGAAATCTTGATTCTCACTTGATTATTAGAATAGGGTTGTTAGATAATGCATGTATGGGTCAAAGCCATTTAGGGGACAAAAGTCCACACATAATGTGGCAAAAGCCCATCTAATAAATTCTAATCAAATATATGTTGATTCACAGTTGATTTTTAGAATAGGGTTTTTAGGTAATGCATGTATGGGGCAAAAGCCCTCAATTAAAAGACAAAAGCCACAGATAGTGAGGCAAAAGCCCTTCTAATCAATTCTAATCACTGTTTAGGGATGGGATTATGTACTTTGAGTATTTAACATACTGATTGTTGTTAAAAGATGTTGAAAAAATTGCTGTAGGGAAAAATATGAAAAAATACTTGCTAAGGGCAAGCTGTTTGTTGGTGGAAACTTTAGAGACAATTATAAGAATGTAACTTTTGCTTAAATAATTTGGGGTGGGGTTATATTTTGGGTTTGATAACAATTACAGTCTGATCAATTTAGCTTTTCACAAACTGTACTTTGGAATGTCACCTTGTTAATTTAAATGATGTTACTAGTTTCTATTGTTTAAGCTATGCTTAGCCGTAGATGACTTTTGTCACATTGCCCACGTCTTTGTGTCCTTTTGAAATGATTGAATCAACTGATTTTTCTTGTGAAACTTCCTCATCTTTATAATAAAAACAGAAACTAACTTTGAATCAGGGCTGTACCCAGTTTTCTCCTTCTAACAGAGGAATTGCTGAGGTGCAGTCCCTTTGGGCTTCTCATTGCATTCATGTTGCTTGGAGTAATCCTTTTTTGTGTCTCCATTACACAGTGAGAACTGTAACACTACTTTAGAAACACAAAGAAATAATTTTTGCAGTTCTGAGCTCATGCTTATATATTATAAAATTAACCCAGATACATTCTGTGCAAATTGGTAAATCTCCAAACTGCCTCATGATAAAATAGAAAAAAAAACAAGCTTGTCTCTTTTTCTTTTCTTTTTTTTTAAAGGCTTTTCAAAATGTATATAAGTTTGCTTTAATGATGGAATAATTCAGATATCCTGTTCAGGGTAATGAAACTTTTTAGGTAAAATCTTTATATTGCCAATGATCTGCTTCTGAGGAAAGACCAAGTCCTATCATAAACTATCTGAACCATAAATACTAAGATGAAGTGGAGAGGTAACTGACAAGAAGTTATTCTTTCTGAAGGAATAGATCACCGGCCTGTGTTCTTTGGGCCTATAACAAATAGTTATTTCCACTCCTTCATTTACAAAATAGATAGATAGATAGATAGATAGATAGATAGATAGATAGATAGATAGATTAGATAGATAGTTGGATAGATAGGAGACTCATGGATCACTGTTATAAAGCAAACAAAAACATGAAATTTAAAATTAACTTATTTTCTGGAATACTGAGTAAAAGTTCAATATATACAAGCACTACGTGAAATATAGATGCTGGCAAATATTACTGAAATACACTAAGGAGTCAGAAAAGGCGTTTTTTTTTTGTTGTTACTATACAGCTTTACTGTTGACTATTCATATTCCTTTGTTCTATATTTTCTTTTTGATAAAAGAATGTTATATTTGAAAATCTTAATTAACAAATAAGATATTTAAAAGTTTGCAGTTGGAGTAATGTGCAAATTAAAAAGCAGTACTTGACACTCTGAATCTAAAAATTATCATTTAATCTAATTATCCACAAAGATAAAATATTTTTGTCCATTTATTTCAGCATTGCTCCAAAATGATAAAAAGCTTTCAACTAAATTTTGAAGAGCATATTTGGAATAGTTTGTTATATGCATTACATGTGAAATTCACTTTTATTATCCTTGGGGAATATTTAAAAATACAGTCATTCTGCAACAGAGAAGAAACTAGCCATGAATTTCCTAGCTGTAGAGGGTATGATTGTGTTGTCTGACAATATATAAGCTATGCGGCCCTTGAAATGCATCCATTTATATGACCAAAAACAGAACACATGTTACATTTATATGTTTGTATACCTGAAACAAAACAGGTAATAGACAGATAATAGGTAGTTTTGAATAAATTACTATTTACGGTAATTTAAATTATTATTTTGAGTATGTTTATTAACATGAGGTATGTTATATATAATATGTATATATTGCATATAGGCATTAATATGCAATGTTGAGTGAGAAAAGTCAGAATGCAAGGTCAATACGTAGAATGATCACACTTTTTGTGAAATGATATTTGTTAGGATAGGATTGGCTATATTACAGTCACAGATAGAGCCTGAAATCTTGGATTATTCATATATGTAAAGACCTGTGCAGATCAGTGAGTCTTCCCTCATCTTGGAGGTCCATTCACTGACACACATGGTCTCCAGGATCATAGTGGCTGAGAAGGGAGAGGTGAAGGAGCTGTACCAGCTCTTAAATGGCTTGGCCAGAATGTGAGCCATGTTCTTTGTCACTCAATCCATCATCTAGAAGTAGACCCATGGCCCACACACTCATGCAAGAGATCCTAGGAAAGGTAAAGGTGAGCTCTAACTCTCTTTTCCACGAATGTGTTATTTTAAAAATAATAAAATTTTCTGTATATAATAATGAGACACATCAAAATATTAACAGCAGCTTTCTGAATATTTGACTTATGGTTAATTTTAATTGTCTTCTTTGCGTTTTTCTGCCCTCTCCCAAATACTCCATAATATGTACTGCTTTCATAAAATAACTTTAAAAGTATTAAAACTAAAATAGAGACACATCAAAATATTAACAGCAGCTTTCTGAATATTTGACTTATGGTTAATTTTAATTGCCTTCTTTGCGTTTTTCTGCCCTCTCCCAAATACTCCATAATATGTACTGCTTTCATAAAATAACTTTAAAAGTATTAAAACTAAAATATATTAACCAAATGATTTATTACTTTTGCTTTTATGTGATGAGAGAAAGTGGGAGAATGGGACTCAGATATACAGTCATTCCTCGGTATCTGTAGGGGTTTGGTTCCAGGATCCCCACGGATACCAAAATCCACAATGCTCAGGTCCTTGACATAAAATGGTGTAGCATTTGCATTTAACTTAAGCACACCCTCCCATATACTTTAAATCATCTCTAGATTACTTATGATACCTAATGCAATGTAAATGCTATGTAAATACTTGTTATACTGTATTGTTTTTCATTTGTATTATTTTTTATTGTTATATTGTTATTTTTTATTATTTTATTTCCCAAATGTTTTTGATCCACAGTTGGTTGAATCTGAGGATGCGGAACCCACAGATACAAGGAACCCACTGTAATTTCAAAACTAAACCACAACACAAAATTTTAAATATGTGTCTCTGATATAAGCAGCTATAACAACTGTCAGGTATGAATACTGTCAAACCTTATTATTTTTCAAATAAATTGCTCCAGAATTATCTATTAAATTATATCAAGGCATCCAGATATCTCTCATGAAGTCTGCCTTGGGCTTGAGTTGTCCAAAGAACTCAGAGAACTCTTCAGTCAAAAACAACTAGTCCTGTTTCCAAATATCAGGTGAAGAGGTAATTAGAGGGTCAGTTTTACTGCCATTGCTTCTGCCAAAACATAATTGAAATACTGCTCAAAACTGTCCTTGCAAAGTCATCTTCACAGATTTTAGCATGTTCCACACATTTAGCTCCTAAGTTTATAGCTTTTTAACCAGGAATGACCTGTTTAACCACTTTTTTAAAGGCATACCCACTATGATAAGATGGACCCCCAAAAGGCACAATTTTCCATCCTTCCCTATATCTACTCCATTTGCTGTGTGACTGTACAGCTCCTCCCATCAAGAGATAAGTTTATTTTTCTATCCCTTGAATCTGGGCTGTCCTTATCTCTTGCTTTTTGACCAATAGAATATGGAGGAAGCAATGCTATACCAGTTCCAAACCTAGGTCTCAGGAGGTCTTAAGCCATTTCTCATTCTCTTAGAACTGCTGCTGTCATTTGAACAAGTCCCTGCTAGCCAGATGAATTAATAAAGACATATCAGTTCCATCACTATGTCCCACAGGGAGTGAGGGCTTTAATATGAGCCAGTCTCCAGCCAACCAATCAGAGAAACATGAGCAAGCCCAAGCTAAGGTCAGCCAATTCTAGCCCAGATCAGCAGAATAGCCAGCTAAACCATAGATTCATGAGCGACCACAAAGGATTGTTGTCTTAAGCCACTAAGTTTTTGGTGAGTTTTATGCTAAGTTTTGGAAAGTTAATCAACATAATTATTTATCCCTACGAACCTTTATAACACTTCTATGGAGTTCAGGAAACCAGTCCAGACTAACACTATGGTTCTTTGTATTGAGTTTTCTTTAGCTGCCTTTGGTTCTATTTCCTGCCAATGGGCAGTAATGTACCAGATAAGGTTTGCTAATGTTGAACTACAAAAATGAAGAACTTAAGGTCATCTGGGACTGATTGCTCCCAACAGTCTCTTTTCTTCCTCTGCAGACTTACTGACATCCTCAATAGTGACAGTCATTTCATGCCAACAAGTATGGATAGAGGAACCACTTGAAAATTTAAAAAATGTTATCATGCCTTTCCCCAAGGGAAGCAAAAAATCAGAGAAGTTACGTTCAATCAGATATGGTCCAAAGTAACTTCCTGTTATCACCTGGACATAGAAGTTACAGATGTCTTCTCTAGCAAACTGCTAAACCTAAATTGATCTACCAGAAAAGTGAGAGAGAATGGGGGTATCCTGGATTATTGCAGGGAGTGAGAGGGGTTCAATTCCTGGGTTCATCATGCCTCAGCCCAACTTGGCCAAGTTATTTAGCCTCACCAAGCCCCATGCTGCTTATCTGTAAAGTGGTGAAAAAAATATGACTTCCTTCTCTAGTGGCCTAGATATTTAAATAACTCTCACCACCAATGTACTGTGTCTCCAACCCCTCTGCCTGCCACTGATTAGAACCCACAAAGACTGTAATCTTTGTCATGCCCCACAGAGGGTCAACTAAGACCTAGGTCTTCTCCCCCTTTTACCTACACTCTGGTACTTCATTGTATCATAGAGAAAACTGAACAAAATAATATGTGTCCATCATGTACATATAGCACCTCCCATGTAGCATGATTAAATAAATTCTTGTGATAATTTTGATGACGATGAGACAGCAAAGACGAATATTTGTAGAAATTTGGGAATCAGAATAAAATCTCAGATAGCAAGGAACCAAAGCACTTAAATGAGATGTATGATGCAGAAATCTTAAAATTTTGAGGCCAAATAAAATGTCCACAACAGATCAGTCTCTCCCATTTGATGTGATTTCCTGGAGAGTAGGGACTCATCTCTACTTGTCAGGCCTTAAAAACTAACACCACCTTAAGTGACATTACAAGTGGCACCATTATGGGCCCACAAGGGCTTATTAACGTGGTAGCCTAAGATGGCACAAGGAGGAAGTAGGGTGGGAGTGTCTGCGGGAACCTTGCCTTAGCCCTTATTGGCCAAATACGCACTTCCATGCTTGAGATTGCAATAGCTAGGCATTGAGACAGGATGCATGCTCTCTTGACTTTTAAGCTGATTGGATTATGTTAAAACCTCCCCTTCCTATCTGCCTATAAAAGCAAGTGCTTGTGTGATAATAAATGGAACTGCCTCGACAGAACCCCTGTCCATCTGAGTGTCCTTTAACTGGGCTGGGTAGGGCCGGCGGTGTGCTCACCTCTCTTCACGGCTCTCTTCTCCCATCTCCTTCCAAAGGGGACTGGAGGGAAAGAGGAATCCAGGCCATTTGCTTGCCCACCAAAAGGAACGAGGCTAGGGCTGTTCGGGTCGGCCGCCGGTGGCGGACCCGACAGAGTGGTGCCCTGTGTGAGGAGTTTTTTTAAAAAAAACTCATGGCTGAAAGGCAAGCGAGTGAGGCCTCCGGCTGCTTGGTCCTGAAAGAAGGTCGACAAATGGTGATCAACCAGCGGAGTGGCACCCACAACCGCGGTAGTTGCTGTGAAGTAATCCGCCTGCATGTCAGGGTGAGCACCATAATGGGGAAGTCCCTGCACTTCTCTGCCCTGTGCTCCCTTTATCCCTTCCTTGCAGGGCAACATGGGAGGTGTGTGTGTGGAAAGAGTGACGAGACAGCTTGCAAGGCTCTAAGGTACATGTTAAGAGCAGAGGCCTAGAAATATCTGACGAGACAGCCTGCAAAGCTCTAAAGTACATTTTAAAAAGCAGAGGCCTAGAAATATCTGACGAGACAGCCTGCAAAGCTCTAAAGTACATTT
>NW_007730812.1:112478-115936 GCF_000696425.1 Galeopterus variegatus | reverse complement strand
GTGCTCAGGAAACAATACTTCCCCACCCTTTAAGGGACAAGGTCATTTTAAAAGCCAATGTCCCAAGGCTAAAGGCAAAAAACCCCCTTCATGCTCCTGCCTGAGTGCCGTCAATATCAAAACCGGCTGGCACTGGCTCTACAAGGGTGTCTCGGCGTTGTTGATTGCCACTATGGCAACAATAAATTTGTCTCCACCTTCAAAGAGCTGTCATGGACTAACCCACAGCTTTTTGTCACCAAACCCCTGGTAGACGCCTACAATGTCTTCACGGACAGTGGCAAATCAGGGCTGCTGTAATTATTTACAACCCCCCATGCACCACATCACAGGCGGCCCCCGCTACTCATTTTCACCCCTGTGATGGGTCGGCACAATAACAAAGAGCTGCTCGCTATACTCCTTGCCCTGCAAAAGGTGCCAGACCTCATTAACCTTTTTACAGATAGCTTATATGCAGCCAATCTTCTCCCTGGGCTTCCGGGAGCCCACATTCGCTTAGATTGTAATCCCATCTCCTCCCTTATGATACAAGTAAGGAGTACCTTACAAGGCCGCAATAACCCTATTTTTGTTCAACACCTTTGGGGTCATCAAGGAATGCCAGGATTTCTAGCAGACACTCTTGCTTCTCAGGGCCTTAAAAGAAAATGAACCCCTGTCTGCCTTCCAGAAACACTGGTCAGCTCAACCACCATACCCAGAAGTCCAAGTGCGGTGGAAAGACCCCTTAACAGGCCAGTGGAGGGGCCCTGACCCGTTGCTAACTATGGGTTGAGGGTTTGGTTGTGTCTTCCCCCTCAGTGAGTCAACCCCTATATGGGTCCCAGCCAAAACTCGTAAGTTCTTGCCAGACACCCAGGGTACTGAGGACCCTGAGGACTTTATTGTTTGTATGTTTCAGACTGCATTATGAACCCTTTGTAGATGCTCCAAGTGGCCACCCTCTTCGGGTCAACAAGGACAAGGGCCTCTGCCACCGGGGAAGGTCCCCAGGAGCCAGCCAACCAAACCTGGGAGGTCATACGAGCTGCTTGGAGGTGTCTGTATCACATTTTAAAAAAAATTGCTAACATCACTTTTTAAAGCTGTTTTACAGAATCGACGTGGACTAGACCTGTTCTTACAGCAAGGAGGATTATGCACCACCCTCAAAGAAAAGTGCTGCTTCTACGCTGACCACTCTGGAGTGGTCAAAGATTCCCTAGCTAAACTTAGAGAAGGATTAGAAAAGTGAAAAAAAAGAACATGAAGCCAATAGTAATTGGTTCCAAGCTGGCTTTCAAGTTCCCCGTGGCTCACCACCCTGCTGTCCTCCTTGCTGGGCCCCCTAGCCATTTTCATCTTGGGGCCTTATGCCATTCGCCAGGTTGTGTCCCTTATAAGGTGCAACACCACTTCTCTCGTAATGTTCACCCAGGTGGTAGAGGAGGTGGCCCATAATGAAAGCCCTGACAGCCCTTGGGTCAATATGGCCCTTTAAGAAATCAACACCAATCTCTAAGGCTCCGCTCCACCCCTGCTTGGCTGGATAGTCAATGACGGGTAACATTTCCAGAGGGAAACAACCTAAGACAGGCACAGCCACCAGAGGGAATGGATGCGAGGCTGGGAAGGTTAGCAGCCTCCAGCTGCCTTATTAAAACAAAAAGGGGCAGATGTCGGGCCTTAAAAACTAATGCCACCTTAAGTGACATTGCAAGTGGTGCCATTATGGGCCCACAAGGGCCTATTAATGTGGCAGCCTATGATGGCGCTGGGAGGAAGCAGGGTGGGAATGTCTGTGGGAACCTTGCCTTAGCCCTTATTGGCCAAATACGTGCTTCCGTGCTTGAGGTTGCAATAGCTAGGCATTGAGACAGCATGCATGCTCTCTTGACCTTTAAGATGATAATATTATGTAAAAAACCTCCCTTCCCCATTTGCCTTTAAAAGCAAGTGCTTGTGTGGTAATAAATAGAACTGCCTCGACAGAACCCCCGCTGCGTCTGAGTGTCCTTTAACTGGGCTGGTTGGGGCCAGCGGTGTGCTCACCTCTCTTCATGGCTCTCTTTCCCCATCTCCTTCCAAAGGGGACTGGAGGGAAAGAGGAATCCGGGCCATTTGCTTGCCCACCGAATGGAACGAGGCTAGGGCTGTTCTGGTTGGCTGCTGGCGGTGGACCTGACATCTGCTGACAGCTGGTAAGCCCTCACAGATATACATGGTATAGCGTTTAAGAATACCTGACACAGAGTAGCCTGCCTAGCTTTTTATCCTGACGCTATCACTTACTTGCAATAGGATGCAGATGAGGAACTGCTTGCTGCAGTGCTTGAGAGTGAGGCCTCTGGGGCCAGTTGTCCTGTCACTTACTAGGTATGTGACTTCAAGCAATTTATGTATTCTTCCAGGCCACATCTGTGAAATGGAAATACTAATAATACCTACCTCACAGTATTGTAGTGAGAATTAACTGAGTTAATACATGTACTCAATTAATACATGCAGTCTGAGGAATAACTGCTCAATAAATGTTGGATATTATTACTATTGCACAACCCTATATAAATTACTTAATCTCTCTGTGTTTCAATTTCTTAATCTATGAAATGGGTATTATAATAGTTTATGTAATACATATATAATACATAATAGTTTATATAATACATAAGTATATATAATATATAATACATAAGCAGTCTGAGGAATAACTGCTCAATAAATGTTGGATATTATTACTATTGCACAACCTTATATAAATTACTTAATCTCTCTGTACTTCAATTTCTTAATCTATGAAATGGGGATTATAATAGTTTATATAATACATAAGGTGGTTCTAGGGTTAAAAAAATAAATGTATCTAAAATGATTAGAATAGTGATTGAAAAAGTGAGAACTCGATAAATGTTGGCAATTATTCTTATTTTAGTAGTAATTTTCTTAAATTTGTAGTTTAAATATTATTGGTTTTTAGAGGTGTTTAAAGAGAACACCATGACTTACTTTATACATTTTATATTTTATTCTCTCAAAAATTTATCCTACTGGAAACTAATCAGCCGGTTTCCAAGGAAAGATGGTGACGGGTCTGAGCGGCCGTGCCAGGAGACAGTGCGATCCTGTGAGCTGTGCGCTGTGATACCAGAGTATTGTTTGCATTTCCAAGAGCAAAAAAAGGCAAAAAATTCTTTCAATTCAATAACTATCCTACATTGACAAACAAGTGGCAGCAGGTTCGAGGCTTTGGGGCCGACACAGAGGAGGACTCCTGAGAGCGCGCAAGCCTGGCTGCGGGAATGAGCGATCAGCCCAGTCATCAAAAGCCAGGAAAGCCAGCAAAGGACTCCACAGAGGCGGAGTGAAGTGCGCAAGACTGCCCCAGATCAGTGACCTCTATCTCTGACGGGGCTGGTAGCGTGGGGAGCCCCCAGCCAGCGTCGGGGGGGCAGGGAAGAGGAGCCCACCCAGATCGT
>NW_007730812.1:110937-112398 GCF_000696425.1 Galeopterus variegatus | reverse complement strand
CTTGGTAATATGAAAAGGGGACATGTTCTTAACCTTAACTTTCATGTTTATTGCCTTGGGTGCCAATAATAAAAAGGTAGAAGTTAGAAAGTTGAATAAAAAAAAAAAATAAAATCCTACTAAAAGGTTTAATTTGTATCATATTGGCTGTCCTAATTATTATTATTATTTTTTTTAATTTCAAAATTATCCTACTGGCTTCAAATTACCTATATATGGACACATGAACCTAAATTATATTAGATATGTAAGAATTTCAGCAGATCCTTTTTGTGCTTATTTCAATAGCATCCAAGCTAAACATCAGCTCAATTTTTCTTAGATAATAATCAGGATGGTGGCTACTTTTCTATTTCATAATACTTTATAGCTCTTAAAGTGCTTTCACCTGCATAATCTAAATTTAGAAATATCATTTCCCACAACTTCAATGAAGAGGAAAATAAGTCATAGAAATGAAATAATTTTCCCAGTATATTGAGTAAATGTCAGATTTAGGATTTGATACATGGTCTTTAGACCCCAGGCCCCACGTTCTTTACACACTATTATATTTCCCTTCATAATCAACAAATTTAACATTTTAAAATAATGTTGATATTTCAAGTTCTGCATTCACAGGCAATTTAACAACCTAAAAATGCTATTAAAAGTAATATGAAAAATTAGATTTGTAATAAGTAGAGTGAACTAATTAATCCAGCTTAAATCTAGTTTAGTGTCTTATTAGTTTCATGTTGCTATAACAGATTACTACAGACTGGGTAATTTATACAGAAAATGAATTTACTTTTTACAGTTTGGAAGCTGGGAAGTCCCTAGTCAAGGGGTCTGCATCTGGCGAGGGCCTTCTGGCTGCATCATCCTATGGCAGAAGATGAGAGGGTGAGAGAGGGCAAGAGATAGCAAGAGATCAAATTCACAGCCTTCAGCCCTTTTATAATTTGCATTAACTTATTTATGAGGGTGGATCACTCATTAACTAAACTCTTTCCATTAGACCCCACCTCTCAACACTGTTACATTGGAAATTAGGTTTCCAGCATGTGAACTTTTGGGGACACATTCAAACGATAGCATGCAGTATGCTAGTCAGTAATGAACAGTCTTGAGCTAGTACTGGATTACTTTAAATTATACTTATCCATGAAAGAAAAGACAATTTTTTCCTTTGATGAGTGTATTTTCTTTCCTATTTTCTTAGCAGGTAAGTTGAAAATGATTTGCATGATAATACATTGGTATATCTAGAATGGTAAGGCATATTTTCCTAATTTAACTATCAAGTACCAAGGACTGGAATTTATCTATCTACATGGCTATCTATCTATCTATCTATCTATCTATCTATCTATCTATCTATCTATCTATCTATCTATCTACATGGCTATCTATCTATTTATCTATCTATCTATCTATCTATCCATCCATCCCTCCACACATATGTGTGATTTAATACAA
>NW_007730812.1:109544-110876 GCF_000696425.1 Galeopterus variegatus | reverse complement strand
ATCTATCTACATGGCTATCTATCTATTTATCTATCTATCTATCTATCTATCCATCCATCCCTCCACACATATGTGTGATTTAATACAAAATTTCCAAATGGATGACTGTATGAACATGACACAGAGTTGGACCTAGAAAATATTACGTATTTTTATGGATGGTTAAGTCTTGAGTTCAAAATAGTTGGGCTCCTAGGGACAGATTTATACACTCCAAATTTGCAGATATGAGTAGCAACAGTATATACATAGCATCTGCTATATAATTTAGGCACTTAAGGCATGTTGCTGTCATGAACAATCATTACAATCATGATTATCATCTGATTCATGACCTAATGAATGGATTAATATAATGGTGGTCATGGATGTGGTTTTGAGTGCTTTAAAAGAAGACCACATGAAAGTCTCTTCCTCTCTCTCTCTGCTCTGTCATCTCCAGTGTTAGACCCTGTGTCATCAAAGTCATCACCAAAGAATGCCCTCACCTTTAAGTGTTCCCTGGACTTTTGACATCCTGGCCTCTGAAACTGTAAGTTAATAATTTTTTTTTTTTTTTATAAATTACCCAGTTCCAGGTATTTTTTAAGCAGCAGAAACAGACTAATACAGAAAATTGGTACCAGAGAAGTGGGGTGTTGGATATAACAAACATTTGAAAATGTGGAAGTGGCTTTAGAACTGGGTGTTGAGGAGAGGCTGGAAGAATTTGAAGGAACAGGCTAGAAAAAGCTCAGCTGGCGGGAGTTTAGAAGACAAGAAAACCAGGTTAGGTTTTGAAATTCTTAGAGACTGGTTAAATGGTGGTAAGTAGAATAATTATAGAAATATGGACAGTAAAGGCCATTCTGAGAAAATCTCAGATATAAATGAGAAGGAGCTTTTTTTTAATTGTTAATTTATTTTATTTTTTGAATCAAAATCCATTATACATATTTTGGGGGTTGAACATTGAGATATGTTGATTAAATCAATATTACTAGCATATATATTGTTACAAATCATAATTATTCTTTATGCCCCTTGTCCAATCTCTCCCCTTTCACCATTCCCTCCCCCTCCTCACTCTAATTGCCCTAGATTTCTTCTCTCTTTCTGAAAGAATAATGGTTATTCGGTTAACTTGTTGCCTAGATGATCTGTCCAATGCTGAGAGGTATGATCAGGTCCCCCAATATTATCAAAGAGTAGATGCTTCTGTCACTCTGAAATGGGTTTTGTGGAAAGAGACATCCTTTTCTTTTCTTTCTCTGATGGTGACTCTTCTTGTGTGAATGCACTCCAGTGGATGTTGGACCATCTTCATGGTGGCTGTGGTGTCTAGCCGCTTTT
>NW_007730812.1:106644-108481 GCF_000696425.1 Galeopterus variegatus | reverse complement strand
CAGAGTATTTGGTGGAAGAAATTTCTAAGCAGCAAAGCATTAAGAAAGCTGCATGGCTACTTGTAACAGCCTGTGCTGAGTTATGGCAGAAAAGATATGCAGTAAAGCCAGAAATCATAATTCCAAAGAAAGCAAAGGGCAAAACATTGGGAAAGGTTTAACCTGGCTACAAAAGCAATGGTGTAGCCCAGGGACCTTTTGCTAAGGGGATGAATACAGAAGAAAGGGACTATCAAGAGAAGGAAAAAAAGACCTTAAAGGCATTTGAGGCTTCTTCTTCTATTACATAGTCAGAGGCCTAAGGAGATAGAAAGGTCTCTGGGAACAGGCCTGAGCTTGCTGCCCAGGGCCACCTTGGGATGCTGGTCGCTGCACCAAAATCTCACCTGTTTTGGTTGCTCCAGCTGTGGTTAAATTGGCCCCAGGTGCAGCTGAACCTGCAGCTTTGGAATGTACAAGCTGGAAGCCTTGGCGGTATCAACATGGTGTTATGTCTGCAGTCTCACAAAATGCCAGAGCTGTGGAGACTTGGGAGCCTCCATCCAGATTTCAAAGGATATATGGAAAAGCCTGTGGGATCAGGAAGAGATCTGTCACCAAGGTAGGTTCACCACATAGAGTGATGCTGAGTGGAAATATGGGGTCAGAGCTACAGCACAGAAACCCCATCAGCTCCATGCCTAGTGGAGCCATAATAGCAGGACTGCCATGGAGACTCCAGAATTGTGTAGCTACCAGCATACAGCACCAGCCTGGGAGAGCTAAAGCATGACCTCAGGCCAGGAAAGCTATAGAACTGAAGCTGCCCAAGGACTTGGGGACCCAATCATGGCACCAGCATGCAGAGTGTGTCAAACATGGAGTCAAGTTATGTGATTCTCCAGCTTTGAGAGTTAATGCCTGCCCTGCTGGCTTTCAGACCTTCTTAGGACCAGAAACCCCTTTCTCTTGGCCCATTTCACCCTTTTTGAATGGGAATATATACCCTGTGCTTGTTCCACCATTGTATCTTGGAAATAGATAACATGTTTTGAATGCACAGATGGGACTGCAAGACTTTGGATCTTTGAGTTGAAACAAGTTAAGACTTCGGGAATGAATTGAATATATTTGTATGTGAAAAGTACACGAGTTTTGGGGGTCCAGGTGGAANGGGAATGAATTGAATATATTTGTATGTGAAAAGTACACGAGTTTTGGGGGTCCAGGTGGAATGTAGTGGACCAAATTATGTCACCCACAAAGTTTAATGTGTTGGAAGATTAGCCCCCGTGTAACTGTTAAAAGGGTGGGAAATTTTATTATGATAATTTAAAGGACAGGCCTTGAAGAGGTGATTAGATTCTGAGGACCATAACCTAATGAACGGATTAATAATGGTGGTCATGGGTATAGTTTTGGGAGCACATGAGAGTCTCTCTCTCTCTGTTTCTGCTTTCTTGCAATGTGATACCCTGTGTTGCTAAAGCCACCACCAAGGAATGCCTTCACTATATGTGTTCCCTGGACTTGAGATTTTCCAGCCTCAGAAACTATAGGCAATAAATTTCATTTTCTTACAAATTACCTAATTCCAGATATTTACATTATAAGCAACAGAAATGGAATAATACAGTTTGTAACTAATTAAATGTGAGATCTCAAAGAAGTTATTTAACTTCTTTGAACCTTAGTTTTCTCACCTATAAAATAAAGATAAAAACAGTCCCTAGCTCACACTGTTTATTGTGAGACTTAAATGAGTCAACATATTTAAAACATGAGGACTAAATGTACATAATTGCATTTAATGCTCTCTGTTTCTATTGCTCTACTCCTTGGTATGCTGATAAATTAT
>NW_007730812.1:103762-105550 GCF_000696425.1 Galeopterus variegatus | reverse complement strand
CTCAAAAGCATAGCTGATAGTAAAATAATTCAGATGTGATGAATTTTGATTACTATTTTTTTAGAAGAAAGAAAGGAATGCTGAAAGGGATTACTTGAGTAATAAATTAGAAAAATATATATTCAGTCCATAGACTGAATAACACTAATTCTGAAGCACGACTGGAATTCTAGGTTCTAGAATGGCAGAATTACAACATTGTCATTGGATACTACATTTGACATCCATTGACTCTCCATAGAGTGGAGTTATTAATCAAAAAGTAATTGTTTGTGTAAGGCCTATATTTATAATATTGTATTATGTGCCTTATATAAATAAATTTTGCTTTGTCATACATTATAATTTTCCTACAATAAAAAATATTGCTCTTATTATTAATAATTAACAGCAAAAAGTAAAGTTATAACATTCAACTCAAAGTAGTTCATATGAAAACTGAATTAACTAGCTAATATTGCAAGATGTTAAGGCATGATTGTGGCTTTAGTTATTATTGGACCCAAAGGTTAACAAAAGTTGTCACAGCTTTCTTCCTCTCTTCAACTGGCTATGACTATAAGTTGGTTTTATACTATCCTAATCACTACAGATTTCAACATTTTCTTTAAAAGGATGGATGATCACAATCTATCAGTACTGTGACCTCAGTGTGAACTTTATATTTGATTTAGTATGCAACTCTTGCAGGGGATTCCGATGGGCCTAGTATACGTAATGTGCCAATTCATGAACCAATAACTGAGGCCTTGGAAATAGAGGATTCAAGCTGACCAGTATAGAGCATACTTTTTGTAGTGGAAGATAAGTGTTTTGCTAAAATTGCCAGTTCCACACCACAGAAGAGAAGAAACGATTCCTTAAAGAAAGGCACATTGGGCAGTAAATAATATAAGTCTACTGTAATTGTAAAGTGTAGGTGAAAGGTAAATTGGTAGCTAGAGGGGAATATAAGATTGAAGGAAAGCACATGAAATAAAATGTTATGTATGAGATTTGTGAATTACCTAAAGCTAAGAGGATCTATAAATATAGTACATGGAAAGATTGGGTTCAAAATGATCTCAATAGGCAGAAACAAAAAGCATAAAACAAGATGTAATTTCACTGGAGCAAATATAAATTTCATTTAGGTTCATACAGTTGGTTTTATATAAATAAAAAAAGTAGAAAACAGAATTTATAGCAGTTCTACTGAAAAAAGAAAAACACAATTTTTTATTTAGCTTCAAGTTCAACAGGAACTGACAGCTTGACACTGTTGCTAAAAAAGGTAATCCAATCTGAGGCTGTTGTATGGTTTAGAACAAAGGAGATTACCGTCTCCTTGTGCACTACACTAATTATATTAAATCCGGGTTATTGCTTCCAGTTTTGGGTTCCATACTTTGAGAGTGACACTAATAAACTCAAGGGAATCCTGAATGATTTGAATATGGTAAAATAATACATCTCAAAAATGACCAAATAAACTGTGTATATTTTTTATCATAGAAGGGATGGCTTTAAGGGTATATAATAGTCTCCTTCAACTATTTTCAGATGTATCTATGGAAAGGAAGATAATTCTAGTGTCTAGAAGGACAGAAATCAAAATAAAATAAATTTGGCTCACTAGAAAGATGGCATATCTAACTGTGAAATGAATATCTCAAAGGAGTGTGTGTCTTTTATTAAGTATATTAAAATAAATCATAAATCAACATGGTTGAATGAGAGAGGAAAAAATTAATAAGAATATAAGTAAGAATAAAAAGTTCTAGACACTGGTCCTTGTTGAAAGACTAC
>NW_007730812.1:100784-102869 GCF_000696425.1 Galeopterus variegatus | reverse complement strand
GTACAATTTGATGTTTTCACTTATGTATTTGTGAAAACATCGCCAAAATTAATAAAGTGAATATATCAATCGCCCTCAAATGTTTTCTCATGCCCCTTAGGAATCCCTTCCTCCTAAACTTTCTCCAACTCCACTATCTGCATCCCTAGGCAAAAACTGATTTGTTTTCTGTCACTATTAATTTGTTTGCAATTTTTAGAATTGTATATGAATGTATAATAATATAGCATATGATCTTTTGTCTGGCCTCTTTCACTCAGCATAATTATTTTATAGTTTATCCATGCTGATGTGTGTATCAATAGTTCAATCATTTTATTGCTGAATAGTTGTCCATTGTATAGATGTCCTATCAATTGTTCATCCATTCACCTATTGATGAACATTTGTGCTGTTTTCAGTTTGGGGCTATTACAAGTTTTGGTATAAACATGCACTTTTTTATCTTTTACTTATGTACTAGAAGTAAAATGTCTGGACTATATGATAGGTGAATATTAAACTTTTAAAAAATTGCCAATTTTTTTTTTTTTCCCAAAAGGATTATACCATTTAACATTTCCACCAGAAGAGCATGAGTATTCCAGAGTCTCCAAATTCTGGTCAGTCTATTCAGTTGTAGACATTACAATGGGTATGTAATGGTATCACACTGTGGTTTTCATTTGCGTTTTCCTAACTGCTAATGACATTGTAGTAGATTAAATTATGTCCCCCCAAAACTCACTGAAGCTTAAATTGTGTTCCCCAAGTTTTATGTATTAGAAACAGCCCCCACTGTGACTGTTAAGAGGGTGCAAATCCTATTTGTGGTAATAGAAAGGAGGAGCCTTGAAGAGGTGATTGGATTGTAGGACCATGCAGTAGTGAATGGATTAAAAATTGTGGTCAGGGGTATGGTTCTGAGGGCTTTAAAAGAAGAGGACAGACTATTTTTCTCTCTCTCTCTGCTCGCTCTGCTTCCACCATCTTGTAATGTGAGATCCCTGGGTCACTGTCATCACCACCAGATGGGCTTTGGACTTTCCAGCCTCAAAAAACTGTAAACAATAAATTTTGTTTTTCTTATAAATTACCCAGTTCTGTGTATTTTGTTATAAGCAACAGAAATGGACTAATACAGACATTAAACTTTTTTTATGGACTTATTGACCATCCATTTGTATTCTTTGAAGTGAATGTCTAAGTCTTTACCCACTTTTTAAAATAAGTTTGATTTCCTATTATTTTACATTCTGGACAGAAGTCCTCCATTTTATTTATAATGTGTAAATATCATGTTCCCATCTGTGGCTTGTCTTTGCATTCTCTTAATAATGTTTTTCAAAGATCAGAGATTTTAATTTTAATGAAGTCAATTTATCAATTAATTTTTAGGGATTGTAATTTTTTATAGATTGTGCTAAGAAATCTTTAACTAAATATTCATAAAGTTTTTCTCATATGTTCTATTTTAGAAACTTTATAGTTGACATTTTACATTTAGGTCTGTAATCTATTTTAAGTAACTTTTTATATATGGTGCACAGTATGGATCCAAGTCCTTTTTTTTTTTAAACATACAGATAAGCAATTGTTCCAGCACCATTTGTGGAAAGAGCTATCCCTTCTCTACTGTAATGCCTTTAAATCCTTGCTTTTTAGGAAATCAATTGTCCTAGTATTCTGTTATGTTGATCTATTTGTCTATCTTTATGCCAATACCACACTGTCATTATAAGCAGCTTTATAGTAAGTATTCAAACCATGTAATGTTAGTCTTCCAACATTGTTTTTCTTGTTAAAAGTAGCTTCGATTTCCTTTTGCATTTTCATATGCATTTTAGAATCAGCTCTTCAATTTTTACTAAATTCCTACAGGAAAATGGAGTGGGATTGCATCAAATCGAGAGATCAATTTGGAGAAAATCAGCATCTTAACATTATCAAAACTTTTGATCCGTGAAGATATAACACCTTTCTGTGTTTTTACATCTTTTGGAGTTTTCAATGTAAGCATGCTGCACATATTTTGATTTATATGTCCTAATTATTTTATGTTTTTAGCATTATCAAAAACAGCAATTTTCGTTAATTTCAATTTCC
>NW_007730812.1:97625-99522 GCF_000696425.1 Galeopterus variegatus | reverse complement strand
AAAAAAATTCTCAGTAAGGTAGTGTGTATAAATATCTAGCTAAGAAATAATTTTATAAGAAAATTACTCTCCCATTTTGTGTCCATAAATTCCAAGACCTAATTAAGAAAAAGCTTCTTTGAATAAGTAAGGTGGTTTCAGAAAAATGCACAAGATTTTATGAACAAGATTTTTTGAAAGAAGATGATTTTTGTTATTCTTCTTGTTCTTTCCAAAGTGTGTAGATCAAATAATTATTTTCTAACAAGGTTAAATGTTATTTCTTCCAAAATATATATTACGACTTTTTCCTTTTCTTTGTTTTTTGATCTTTTTTTTTTTGGTATTTAAAATTCTTGACCATTTAATTTTATTTATCAAATCACCTCTTGATCTTTTATTCTACCCCTTAAATTCCCTTAGTTGAGTGTACTGGAAGCATCATTGTGTGAATTACTAACTAAATCGTTAAAAATAGAATAGACATGAAAATGAACCCACAGATTGTTTTAGTCCTTTTTGTGTTGCTATAACAACCTGAGGATTGGCTCAGTTCACAGTTCACTAAGTGTATGTATGTAAGGTGATAGAAAATAATAAGTAGCTTGATCTTCTTTTGATATAAAGTGAAAATCAGCCAAAGTATGGCTTCTAAGGAGATGATCATACATTGACTACTTTCTTGCCTGGCTTGTCTGGAAAGTTACTTTAATATTCCACTCCACTGAATCTATTAGCTGTGGCAATTGTATGGGCTATGGTTCCTTACTTTTTAAAACATTTCCATTTTTAACATGCACTGGGTTGTAAGCCTAAATCTTAAACATGTTACACTGTCATCTAACGAAAAAAAAACCCCAAAGGTTTGATATAAAAATTAGTGTTTACATAACAGTAGGGTAATTTATTTACCTGAGTCTCAGAAAATCTGATTCACACTCATGGTTCATACAACTTGTTTGGGGTAGAATTAAAAATAATAATAACAAACACTGAACTTTATTGCTTCAAAGCAATATTAAAAATATTTTTTTCTTGCTGAAAATAGTTCTGCAATAATAAAGTATAAAATAATTAAATACAAGTAATATAAAATCGAAAATGTGTGTATTTAGCCTAATTCTTTTCATACTTGTGTAGTTGTTGTTTTGGTGCTAGTATAATTTGATGTCAGCTTCATTCTAGATAAAATTTAGTGTGATTAGAATTCCTAGAGGTAGAGAATTAAAAGAGGGTAGGAGAAAACTAAACCTTCCAACAAATAACGAATGAAGATTTGATAATTAAATAGGCAGAAAGGAATTTATATTAAGCAGTGTTCTTATAACAGAATACCTGAAACTGGGTAATGTATAAAGAAAATGAAATTTATTTCTTATAGTTTGGAGGCTGGGAAGCTCAAGGTCCAGGGAATACATCTGGTGAGGGCCTTCTTGATGATGTCTCTCTACAATGACACAAGGAGTAGCATGGAGAGAATGTCCTGAGCTAGAGAGCTAACTTGCTCACTTGCTCTTCTTTTAAAGCCATCAGAACCACCGTCATTACTCCATGAATGGATCAAGCCTTTCACGAGGGCATGGTCCTCACAATCTAATCACCTCATAAAGGCTCCACCTTTCAAATACCATAATTGGATTTCCCACTCTCTTAACACTGACCACACCTTACAATGGGGGTCAAGTTTCTAATATATGATCTTTTGGGGGACACATTTGACCCATAGCAGCATTATTATAATATAGAATGAACTCAAGTAAGGCACTAAGTGACCTGGTTTATTTTGTGGGTCTGCCCCCCGAAAATAGATATCACTTGGTAAATAGATAATAAGCCAATGTACTATGCACTTTATACACATTATCATATACATTATTTCATTTATTTACAAAATGATCTGCAAAGTAGGTATTATTCT
>NW_007730812.1:94051-96992 GCF_000696425.1 Galeopterus variegatus | reverse complement strand
ACATTATCATATACATTATTTCATTTATTTACAAAATGATCTGCAAAGTAGGTATTATTCTTCCCTTTACAGATGAGGAAACCAGTTAAGTAATTTGCAAAAGGTCACACAGCTAGTAAATGTCATGGCTGACGTTTGAGCTAAGTAGTCTGATTCCAAAATCAAGTTCTTTTAATTTGTCATTTAACTTATTTCAGTTCATTATCCTCATCTGTAAAATAAGGAGTCTGGATCAGATAATCCTTCAACTCATGTCACTTTGTAGATTCTACCAAGGGAATATCAAAAGTTGAGCTTAAAATCATTTGTAGGTGACATTAGCACAATCAGTAAAGCAGTAAAACAAATTGTCCATCTATGTCTGGTAACATTCCAGTTCCTAGAATTTGCAACACCAAACTTTATCTGCCTCAGGTTTTATTCATTTGACTAAAAATATTTTCTTTGAAAACAGTTATAGCCTGAAGAAAATTACAGCATTCATTTCTAACTCTAAAAAATGATGCTGGTATACTCTTTTACTAAACCAGAAAATATACCTTCCTCTCTCACTAGCCTGATTCATATTTCTTTTATTAATTCAATATGGGGTTCACAGAACAATGCATTTTATGGCTATTAATTCACAACCTGTCTTCTCAGTTTTCAAGTGGAGCTCCTCTAACTGTGAAAAGAGTTTCATATTAAAAATCTATAGGATATGACCCATGGTTTTGTGCCTCAAGAATTCATCAGCAGAATTATAACTCTATAATTCATGGTTAACTATATGTAACTCCCATACTTCATAGTGTATTTTTAAAATGTTTACAAAGCATAAAGATGCAAGTATTTCTAAATCAATTTATGTATTGGTAGTATAGGCTGTTTTCCTTGATGTAATATTTTTTAACCCAACATGATAAAAATGAACCACTTATTAACAGATAAAATGCCATAAAAACGTAAAGCAAATTGGAAAATTAAGATAATGGAAAATACAAGTACAATTTTCCTGAATGTTTTTGTGGAGAAGCTCAAAAGTTAAGATAATGGAAAATACAAGTACAATTTTCCTGAATGTTTTTGTGGAGAAGCTCAAAAGGAATGACTTCCAGATATTACCTCTGGTACCTAGCATGGCATATGACATCCCCTTCAAATTTTGCCACCATCTGATAAAGGGTGCCTCAAATTCCTCCTTAAAAGTAAATATTTTAATAATCTTTAGTTCTTAATTGTAACAATTTAATAATAGGTTTAAAGTATTTCTTTGATCAGTTGTTTATATTTGGTGTCAATACATTCTTAATACTTTTTGAGAACATTCACATAACAGTTTTACTGAATCAATCAACCAATGTTTATTGAGTGACAACTGGATGTCAGACACGATCCTAAGCAGCCAGCTCCACAGACAAGGACCTTTTCTAATGGAGGAAATAGAGTGAGGCTGTGGCCACCATAAGTAAGTGAGGCAGAGACAGCCTCTCCGTGGAGGTGAAATTGGGACTAAAAAATGAATGGTAAGAAGTCTGAATAAGAGAATTCCAGGTTGGAGGAAACAATGAATAAAAAGATACCGAGATGGAAACAAGCTTCGCATGTTCAGTGAGTACAAAGAAATTCAGTGTGGTTGGAAGGTGGGTAGAAGCAGGAGAAGTCTGGAAGATAATACCAAATAGATACAAGAACTAAGTATGTAGGACTACGTGAGCCATGGCAAAGAGTCTGGATTTGATTCTATATATAAGAGGAAGCTTTCAAAGAAGGGAGTAATTTGATTCAACTTATTTTTAAGACTACTCTGTCTCTTCTTCAAAGAATGGATAGTAGTGGACAAGTGTAGAGATGTGTAAATATAAGGTGGCAATTTCAGCATTTCACAATGAGATGGACCAAGGAGTTGACAGTGGAGATAGAGAGGAGCATATATGTTTAAGATATATTTTGGAAATCAAGTTAATAGGATTCACTGATTAACTGAATTCAGGGAGAGAGGAAGAGATTTTTTACCTAATCTTGCAGTTAATTGCATTTACCATAATGGGGAAGACAGAAACAGGGCATACTAATAGGTTTGGGATATTGAATGGAATGAATCAAGTGTCTTATAATCAACACATTAAATTTGAGGTGACTATTATTCAGCTAAATGAAATGTGTAGTAGGCAACTGGATATTTAAATATGAACCTCCAGGGAAATATAGAGATGGATGTAGACAGTCATGAATCAGCTAAATATAAATAATATTTAAAGCCATGATCACAAGAAAATGATATAGGTAATGAAGAAGTAGAAAATAAAATTGTTGCTTAACCTAACATTTAAAGACCAGTCATAGCAGAAAGATTTAGGAAATAAATAAGTTGACATTCCAGTGACATTCAAAAAATAAAAATAAATTTAAAAAAAACCCAAGGACATGTTGTTTTGTGGAATCCAAGAGCGAAAAGTATTTCAAGAAAAAAAGAGTTGCCTTCTGTGTTGACAAGAGGTTGAATCATATGAGCACACAATAGTGACCATTAACTCTGGCAAAATTAAGGCTACTGATGGTGTTGAAAGGACATTTTAAGAACAGGTGTGATAGAAAGCGTTGTAGGGCTGTGATGAGGAAACTTAATGCTCCTGAGCACAGAATGCAAGGTTAGGTTTGCTAAGACAAATTTCTTCTATTTCATACACCATGCCTAGATATAGATAACAGGTGAAAAGCATTTTCTGCTTTATGTGGATGGCTTACTTCTCTGGCATTTTTTTTTTTTTTTTCATTATACTCCAGTGAATTTTAAGACTTAGCAATTAATTTTCCATTCTAATTCTCAAGGAAAAGCAAAAAGATTCCCAGTAGCATTTTCCTACTGAGTGCTATCTTAGTCAAAGTTGCAAGGGTTTCTCTTCTAATCTATCATCCTGCACAGTGTCCACCCTTGAAGATTTTATCTTTCACCTCTCTT
>NW_007730812.1:90822-93659 GCF_000696425.1 Galeopterus variegatus | reverse complement strand
CTCCAGTGAATTTTAAGACTTAGCAATTAATTTTCCATTCTAATTCTCAAGGAAAAGCAAAAAGATTCCCAGTAGCATTTTCCTACTGAGTGCTATCTTAGTCAAAGTTGCAAGGGTTTCTCTTCTAATCTATCATCCTGCACAGTGTCCACCCTTGAAGATTTTATCTTTCACCTCTCTTTCCAAAAATTTAAAAGTTAAGGAACAAATGTCAGATTTATAATATTAGTAATTTTAAATTTTTATCATAAGTATTACTGGTATGTTTTTTGGTGTAAGTTGTGTTTAAATATTGAAAATAATTCCCAGTTACCATTTAATATCTATTGATGCCCAAATTGAGTACAATATAATACATTACATATGACTAGTTCTAAGTATGTCATTTAAATGCTATTCATAATATAATTTCAATTTTTTCTCTTATGAAGAATAAAGAAGTAATCAATTATTTTATTTGTCATCTTAAAAATTCATAGGGAAGAAAGAATACAAAGAATATCATTTTGTTTCTTGGCATAAAGAAAGGTAAAACTCCTCAAAATTTCTTATACATCTTTAAGATTTACACAATATCTTGAATATGGAACAAGGTAAGGAAGATGAACAGTTTAATGGGTATGTGTGTAAGGATATATTTACATGATAAAGGCAAATATAATAGCTTTACATGCACTAATACAGTAAGGTAAAGTAACAGAATTTTATCAAACATCACATTTGTGTTCTTTATTAAGGATTTTAAAAGTTATATAAAGTTAGCACTATGGACTGAATGTGCCCCCAAAACTTAATCTCCACTGTGTTAGTGTTAAGAGGGTGGGAAATCCTATTGTCGTAATTGAAAGGTGGGGCCTTGAGTAGGTGATTAGATTGTAAGGACCACACCCAAGTAAATAGATCAATCCATTGATTGTCCTTTTAATGGTGGTCATGGGTGTGGTTTTGAGGATTTTAAAAGGAGGATTGAGGAGTTAGCACTCTCTCTTGTTTCTGCCTTTCTTGCAAGTGATACCCTGCATTGCTGAAGTCACCAGCAAGGAAAGTCCTCACCATGACTGTTTCCTGGACTTTGGACTTCCCAGCCTCTAAAACTGTAAGAAATATATATTGTTTCTTTACAAATTACCTAGTTTCAGGGATTTTTGTAATAAGCAACAGAAATGGACTAATACAGTTGGCTATCCTCCCACAACAGAAAATATTATTTACAACATAATAAATCTATGTGAAAAGATAAATTTGAGCTAGAAAGTCTAAAATTAATCTGTGCTTAAAAAGTTATCAGAAACAACACATAGATTCTTCTTTCTCCAGATTGGCAAAGTGTGAAAAACAAATATTTAATTTACAGACAAGAAAATACACCCCAGCGCAAGGATGAATTTAAATTCAGTAATTATATGTGCTTCATATAATGAAAGTATTTTAAGAATGTAATTCATTTACTAGTTTGAAAATAGTTTTAAAGGAGAAAATTAGCAGTTATGTAATGTCTACCTAAGGTGAATAGTCTCAATGTACTGTTAATAAAAGAAATGATAGATATCATCTCACCTCAGTTAGAATGGCTATTATCAAAAGGATTAAAAAAATGACAAATGCTGGTGAGGATGGTGAATAAAGGGAACTCTTCATGGGATTGTAAATTAGTATAGCTATTTTAGAAAACTATGGAGGTTCCTCAAAAAACTAAAAATAGAACTACTGTATGTTCCAGCAATCCTGCTGTTGGGTATTTATCAAAAGGTAAGGGAATTTGCATACCAAAGAGATATCTGCACCCCATGTTTATTGCAGCACTAATCACAATAGCCAGGATATGGAATTGACATAGGCATCTACTGACAGATGAATGTATTAAGAAAATGTGGTATATATACACAATGAAAAATACTCAGCCATAAGAAAGAATAAAATCCTGTCATTTGTGGCAACATGGATGAGCCTTGAAAGCAGTCAAGTAGGTATCTATTGACATATGAATATACAAAGAAAATGTGGTATGTGTATACAATGGAATACTACTCAGCCATGAAAAAGAATGAAATTCTGTCATTTGTGGCAACATGAATGAGTCTGGAAGAAGTATGTTAAGTGAAATAAGTTAGGCACAGAAGGATAAATACCTATGTTCTCACTTATATGTGGGAACTAAAAATAAATAGTTGAGCTTTAAGAAGTAGAGTATCGCAGTGTGGTTACTAGAGGCTGGGAAGAGGAAGGAGGAGGGAGATAGTAAGAGGTTGGTTGGGCCGGCCCAGTGGCGCACTCGGTAGAGTGCGGCGCTTGGGAGTGCAGCTGGGCTGCCGCCGAGGGTTTGGATCCCATATAGAGACCGGTCCGTTCACTGGTTGAGTGCAGTGCAGGCACAACACCGAGGGTTGCGATCCCATTACAGGTCACGAAAAAAGACAAAAAGGAAAAAAAAAAGAGGTTGGTTGATGGATACAAAATTACAACTAGGTAAGGAAAATAACTTGGAGTGATATACAGCAATGTCAGGCATCAATAATCAATGATGATCTATTGTATATTCTCAAATGGTTAGAAGAGAGGAGCTCAAATGCTTTTATCACAAAGAAATGATTAAATTTGTGATGATGAATTTGCTAACTACCCTGATTTGATCACTATATATTGTATATATGTATTGGAATGTCACACCGTACCTCATAAATATGTATAATAAATATATTTCAATTAAGAAATAAATTTAAAAAGGGGGAAAAAGAAATGATAAAACCACAAATTTTAATTGGTGCAGAAACAGACAGTTTTTATTCAGAGATATACATTTTTGGGGGCCAATTGTATGTTATTTTTCCTGGCATTCA
>NW_007730812.1:88336-89820 GCF_000696425.1 Galeopterus variegatus | reverse complement strand
TATTTATTTATTTATTTATATTTTTTTGAAATAAAACCAATCATACATATTTGTGGGGTACAGAGTTGACTATTTGTGTACAGTATGCAATGTTCAAATCAGGATACTTGGCATATTCATCACTACAAAATGTAAAATGTAGTTCGTTTTTGCCACAAAACAAGTCTTAATACATTTAAAAAAGACTAAGATCATAGAAAACTTGTTCTCTAACCATAATAACAGAAGAAAATTTAGAAAATTCACGTATGTGTGGAAATTAAACAACATAGTCCTAATTAAGCAATGAGCATAAAGAAAAGTCACAGGGAAATTAGAGAGTACTTTGAGATAAAAGTCAAAGTACAATGTATACAAATTTATAGGATGCAGGGCTCCTGCAGTGTTTATAGGAAAATTTATACTTGTAAACACCTGTATTAAAAATAAGAAAAATCTCAAATCTTTAATGTAAACTACTTTAGGAAAATAGAAAAAGGAAGAACAAAGTAAACAAAAAGCAAATATATGTAGGAAATAAAGATTACAAGAGAAATACATAAAATACAGAATTAAAAAACAGCAGAGAAAATCAACAAAATCTAAAGTTGATTCATTACAAAGATCAACAAAATTTGCAAACCTTTATCCGGACTGACCAAGAAAAAAAGAGAGAAGACCAAAATTAATAAAATCAGAAATAAAGCAAGGTCATTATCATAGGGCCATTATGTTTTGTGTGTGTGTGTGTGTGTGTGGTGGTAGGATTTAGTTTCTTTCTATTTCTCATGTGCATTTTTATTCTACTAGTGGGCTTTGTTCTTCCTTGTGTATTCATGGTAGTGATTATTGTTTCTTAGACTCCAGATGCAGGACTTCCTTGAGGATTTCTTGTAGGGCTGGTCATGTGGTGGTGAACTCCCACAGTTTTTCTTCATCTGGACTATATACTATTTGTCACTCATTTCTGGAGGTTTCTTGCTGAGTATACTTGGCTAGCAGTTCTTTTCCTTTAGTATTTTGCATATATCATCCTATTTTCTTCTGGCATGTAGAGTTTTTGTTAAGAAGTCTGTTGTCAGTCTGATAGAGGCTCCCTTATAGGTGACTTGACACTTTTCTCTTGCTTCTTTTAAGATTCTTTACCTTTGAGCTTTGCCAGTTTGACTATAATGTGTCTTGGAAAGGATCTTTTGGGGTTGAATCTATTTGGGAATCTTTGAGCCTCCTGGATATGAAGGTAAATTTCTCTCCCTATACCTGGAAAGTTTTCTATGAGTATTTCATTGAATAGGTTTTCCACAGCTTTTCCTTTCTCCTTCCTTTCTAGAATACCCATGATTCAAATATTTGTGTGCTTAAGGTTATCTGCTAGCTCTACTATATTTTCTTCATTTTTTAAAAATTATTTTTTGCTCTTCTGTCCACTTGGGTTATTTTAAAATCTATCTTAAAGATCAGAAATTCTTTCTTCTGCTTGTTCCAGCCTGCTGCTTAAACTCTCA
>NW_007730812.1:72506-87633 GCF_000696425.1 Galeopterus variegatus | reverse complement strand
CTTTTCCTTTCTCCTTCCTTTCTAGAATACCCATGATTCAAATATTTGTGTGCTTAAGGTTGTCTGCTAGCTCTACTATATTTTCTTCATTTTTTAAAAATTATTTTTTGCTCTTCTGTCCACTTGGGTTATTTTAAAATGTCTATCTTAAAGATCAGAAATTCTTTCTTCTGCTTGTTCCAGCCTGCTGCTTAAACTCTCAGTTGTGTTTTTTATTTCTAGTGTCTCTATGTTGATGTCTGGTCATCTGGTAGAGCAGTTCTTTTTCTATTACTCTGGAGTGGGCTTTGAGGAGAGAGACATCCTCTTTTTCTGGTCTCTGCTGGTGACTCTCCTTGTTTCAATGCAGTTGAGTCTCTGGTGGGCTACCTGCAAGCTGGCTGTGGCTACTCCTGTGGCATCAAGCCACTTTTGCAGAGGCTGTGGCTACAGAGGGCCATCTGTGTGAAAGTGGTGTTTTCAGTGTGCTCTCTTGCCTGCTTCCAGGCAGAGGGGGATAGCTGCCCTCTACTCCTGACTAAGACCCTAGGCATTCCTTGTAGATGTTCTTAGTAGCAAAAATTTTAATCATTAGAAAAAGTGTCTAATAAATTTATACTTTAAAGTCCTCAGAATACTTCACCCATTTTCAGCGCAAATGACTATTAAGTTATAGCTGCCTGAAAGGAATATGAAAGAATAAATCATTTAAGCATCACCATTAATAAAGTAAATAAAGTTATGTTAATAATGAAAATATCTAAAATAAAATAATTACCTAAAGTACAACATCCAGAGTTAATGTACAGAATTTAAAATGACTGTGCCTGATAAAACTACATTTATATGTTTTTAAAAAATATGTATCAAACAATTGCTTGCATGTCAATGTTTTTAGCAAAATTATGAGCTTTTTAAAATACATATTATCCAAAAGATTTTAGTCTATTTTTATCAAAGCAGTTATTGACTGTCATTTACTTCAATTAAATTGATTTATTAAATATATATCTTTCATCCAAGCCTGAATTAAGAGGGTGGAAAACTAAGTATGATTTGTGAATTAAATTATATTATGTCTGTTATTTATTACGAAAAGATTATCTAGCAAATTATTTGATTTCTGTCTGTTTTCACAAATTTTTTCAAGATCTCGCTAAACATCTTATGCTCACATACAACCTACCTGAATATTTTCAGGTTCTACAAAAGTGTCGGTGGGCACATTTTCATGCTGAATATGACACTGCTAGTAGCTCTTAACTCTTACACTTGGAAATCAGCACATAGTAAGATAGTGATATTATTAACTATTGCTAACAATTTGTAGTTAGATCTTCCTGAGGCCACTTTCCCAGGGTACTTTCAAAGACACTGGTTTTTATTTGTGGAACCTTTTGTTTCAGGTTGGAAATAAATTTTTCAGTCTTTAGGCATCTATATTTGGGTGCCTCAGTCTACTCTGCTTATGCTGAATACTCAAAGTATTATCAATTCAGGAGACATAATTCTGAGGATCTCAAATTAGAATGCCAATCTGGTAGTTACTCTATATTCTTTTCCAAAAAGATTTTCTAAAAACCTCCATAAGATTGAGCTAACTTTAGTCAGAAATGACAAACTTGTTTAGAAAGAGGCATTCTAAGAAGTCAAGCCTTTCTTTTATTGAAAACTTCCTTCATCTATTTTGAAAAACACCATAATGTATCAATAAATTTAATTTCATCATACAAGTTAGAACAGCATTATTAGCAGAATTCCCACTTTATGAATGTGAATCTCTACTGGAAGAAATTGATATTTCCAAGTTCATGTGGCAAGCAGTGAGCCAGCTTCAATCAGAACCAATGTTTGCAGACCCACTCACCTAGAGCCCATCCTGCTATACCATACAATCGTTCCCGAAGTGTCTCCTTTTATATAATCACAAAAATAAAAACAAATCTCATGAAAGTTCTTGTCTTTCGACCAGAAATATCTGCAATTATAAAAAAAAAAACCAAAACCTAGCTTTATAACTACAGTAGCCATAAGATTTATGAGATTTATTGGGAAAGGAGTCGCAGTTCAGAATTTTGCAATACTCTTTCCGCACTAAAAAATTAATGATACAAAGAGAGTCTGAAAGACAAAAAATAACGGAAGGACTCCATCATTCAATAATCACTCTAGTGTTTAGTATTTCAAGATGGGAAAGATTGTTTCCAATGTATCATTCTGCTAAAATGAAAGAGTGCTTNCATAAGATTTATGAGATTTATTGGGAAAGGAGTCGCAGTTCAGAATTTTGCAATACTCTTTCCGCACTAAAAAATTAATGATACAAAGAGAGTCTGAAAGACAAAAAATAATGGAAGGACTCCATCATTCAATAATCACTCTAGTGTTTAGTATTTCAAGATGGGAAAGATTGTTTCCAATGTATCATTCTGCTAAAATGAAAGAGTGCTTTTAAAATACGAAGAACCTGAGGTGTTTCTTGATGAGAAATTGAAAAAAGATCTCAATATTGTCTAAGCAGTTGAAGCAACAGCAGTCAGTTTTTCCCTTAAACTGATATACTGTGAGATAAATTAAAAGCAGCAGCCTTCTATAATTATGGTTTTTAAAAAAGCTAGTTATTTAATATATGTTATGTATTTTAAGAGACTCGGAAAGAATAGGACTCAAATTAATGGCCAATTTCCTTAAGTCATAAGGTTTCCTAGTGTTAAAATTAGTGTTGTGCAGATTTTGAAAAATGGTACCATGCTATTAAATGTCTCATTTATGTTTCATACACAGTTCTTAGAAATAAAAACTGATTTATTACTGAATGTTTCTGAATTAAAGAACTGAAAATTGAGAAAATAAAGGTACTTTCAAAAGCTTAGGAAATTACAAAATATTTTTCCCAGTGTCGGAGAGAAAGATACATTTTCTGTGGAAAAAGGTCTAAAAGAAANAGTAATTTGAGGAAAGAATGAGATTTCATTAGAATTCTTAGCATAAACACAGTTTCATTTCTTTATTCTGCAAATATTTTTTCATTACCGACTGTATTCTAGCTACTATTCTAGGCACTGGAGATCCAGGGGAATGAGACAAACAAGGTCCTTCTGTGGAGCAAACATTCAGTTTGGAGTGTAGAGAAGAGAAAATGCCTGAATAAGCACATACGTAGGTAATTTCATCCAATTGTAAATTCAGCAATACAAAATAAGCCAACTGGGCTCTCAAAGGGGTAAAGAGTGATAAGGAATTTTACACAGATAGATCAACAAAGGCCTCTCTAAAAGGCAATGTTGAAGTTGAGTTCCGAATGCTGAATAGGAACCAAATATGTAAGGCTGTGAAGAGACAGTGTTCTTGGCTGAGGATGCATAAAAATAACTTAAAAATGGTTCAAGCATAAAAGTTTTATACTTGATTGAATAATTAATAAAAAGCTCATTTCACTTCAGTAATTTGAGGAAAGAATGAGATTTCATTAGAATTCTTAGCATAAACACAGTTTCATTTCATTTATTCTGCAAATATTTTTTCATTACCGACTGTATTCTAGCTACTATTCTAGGCACTGGAGATCCAGGGGAATGAGACAAACAAAGTCCTTCTGTGGAGCAAACATTCAGTTTGGAGTGTAGAGAAGAGAAAATGCCTGAATAAGCACATACGTAGGTAATTTCATCCAATTGTAAATTCAGCAATACAAAATAAGCCAACTGGGCTCTGAATGGGGTAAAGAGTGATAAGGAATTTTACACAGATAGATCAACAAAGGACTCTCTAAAAGACAATGTTGAAGTTGAGTTCCAAATGCTGAATAGGAACCAAATATGTAAGGCTGTGAAGAGACAGTGTTCTTGGCTGAGGATCAAATGTAAAGGTCTTGGTTCCAAAAATGCTTTTTGATATTTTGCTGCAAACGTTGGCTACTATTGATGTCTATACTGAATAAAAGACATAGAATTAATAATATGGATATGTAAATTCACAGATTCTCTCATCTACCATACTCTTACGCCATTTATTTCTCTGTTCTTACTTCAGTATAATTCCATTTAAAGAAACAAACAATATGATCCAAATGCATTTAAAATTGCAAATGTTTTCATTTCAGTGACAAAGATTAAGTGATGTTGTCTTTAGAAGACTATGAAGACAGATAAATGAATAAGCAAAAGTGTTATGTACATACAATGGAATATTATTCAGCCTTCAAAAGGAAGAAAATTCTGATGCATTTTTACAAAATGGTTGAAACTTGAAGATGTTATGCTAAGTTAAATAAGTCAAAAGGACAAATAATGTTTAATTCTACTTACATGAGATACTAGGATAAGTTAAATTAATAGAGACAAAAATTAGAATAATGTTTGCCAGGTGCTTGGAAGTGGGGAAAAGGGTAGACTTTCATTTTTGGAAGATTAATAAAATTCTGGAGATGGATTGTTTTTGGAAGATTAATAAAATTCTGGAGATGGATTGTGGTGATGGTTGCACAAAACATGAATGTACTTAATGCCACTAAACTGCACATGTAAAAATGTTTAAAGTGGTAAATTTTTTGCTATATATATATTTTACCCAGTGGTGATGGTTGCACAAAACATGAATGTACTTAATGCCACTAAACTGCACATGTAAAAATGGTTAAAGTGGTAAATTTTTTGCTATATATATTTTACCCGAATTTTTAAAGAGGAAATGAAAAGAAGTAGTGTTTTAAATTGTTGTAATGATGTATTTTCCTGAGGTGATAGAGACTCTGTACTTCATAAGAAATTCCTAAATAGAAAAATTTTAAGTGTACTTTTTTGTTTTGATAATGTTAAATATTTCAAAACCTCTAGAACTGTCTTAGTAAAACAAAAATCCTTTCTTCCTGAAACTTATTAACAATAGCAAAAAAGTCTAGAAGCAATTTTTTCTTCAAATTTCCACTATTATTAAATGGCTATGAGTAAGATGATGAAATTTGAGAAATCCAAAAACTTAACTAGTTTTTTTGTTTATTTTCTGGTTAAAACATTTAATATATACATATACTCTGTTATATAAACAGACAAAAGTAGAAATCACTATGAATATATACCTCAAATAAGTCTAATTTGATCAATGTAACATGATATATTTCATCACAGCTTAAGATAGATGTAAAATTTTAACTGTTGTTCTAGAGACTTATCCTAATGGTTATTAAGAAGTTATTTTTCTCTGTAGTCAAGCTATTTGTACAAAAGACTATTTATTGTACATGATAGCATTTTATATTAATAAACATTTGTTTCCATTAGCATGTCATGGTGAATTCTCAAATCACTGCTTTAGTTAAATGTTTTGTTAATTAACGTAAGCCACATATAGTGAGGATGGAATACACTGCTTTCATCTATCTCACTGAACTACAAAAGCCTAAAGACAAGAGGTACCTTTACAATAGGGAAGTTTATGATGAGAAATGAAAAACCACAGAGAGGGTCTTACATTATGAAGTTAAGTCTGACATTCATCTTTAACTTGAACTTGCAAATGCCTATGAAGCATCCTCCAGCATCATAAAAGGTATCCTGGACAGGGAGCCCTCACAGACACTTGGAAGCCTTCACACTAGGGAGTGGCACCTCTCATCATTTCTGCTATATGTAAATGATTACAGTAAAAAGTAAGGGAAACTAGCAATAACAAGACAATAGAAGTGTGGTTGCTCAACTCTATAATCGAGCACAAAAGTCTATATTTTAGCTCATTCTTGATTGTATTTTCTTAACCTAACCCTGCCTAGACTCAAACAGATGACCATGGCTGAAAAAAACAAATCCATGTTCATTCTAGTGATTCACGTTAAATCACAACCAAATTCTTCAAGCTGAGAATTGCTCAGCAACCCTTCCTTATCTCCCTAGTCAATTTGTTCTCTTTCTCTTCTAGACTACACACTTCCCTGTCTCTCTTCAAAATTCCATCTCCATTTTCACTCTTCTAACTCTTGACTGATGTCCTTATTTTCTATTTCATTGACAAAATAGAATATAACAAAGTGCCAACCTTGCCACTGCATCTGTGATTCCACTTCCAACCTTCCTTCTTGACCACACTCCTGTTGAGGGCCAGCACCTCTTCTTGTGTGCTGGATCCCATCTCTAATGACTTTCTTAAGGAATTTCCTTCATAATTCTCTTCTTGCTCTCATATCATCACTTCCTTCTTGACCACACTCCTGTTGAGGGCCAGCACCTCTTCTTGTGTGCTGGATCCCATCCCTAATGACTTTCTTAAGGAATTTCCTTCATAATTCTCTTCTTGCTCTCATATCATGTTTCCCATCTCATCAAGATACTTCTTATAAAAATACAAAAGAAATTCTTATTTTAATAATTTAACACTTCCCTTCTTAGAATTTATCTCTCTCTCTCTCTAACTGCACTGCATTTCAACTGTTCTTTATAGCAAAATTCTTTAAAAGTGTAGACTACACTCATTTTTTAAAAATTCTCACCTCTTGTTTTTTTCCTCAGACTATTCTTGTTGTGACTTCGTCTGCATCTGATACACTCCTTCCAATGATTGCCATGCAAAATTCTATAAAAATTAGAAGCAGCATGGCACAATTATTTCCTGTTTCATATTTTAAATTTCTAAATTATTACTTTATTTTTACAACAAATAAATAAAAGATGAATGAAAGAAAAGTTAATGACCACCCCATTTCATCTTCTGAGAAAACCACTGTTAAAAATCTGTTGTCTAGCCTTCCTCATGTTTCTCCATTATTATATAATTTTATACAATCATATGCACATGTATGTACCGTTTGTTTTGGTTCCAAAGTGGGAATTGAATCCTGCTAATCTGTTTTACTATAATTTATATATGCCTTCTGATTCATTAATATTTATCTTAGTCTTTTAATTAGTTGAATAACATCCCATAATGAGAACATACTCAACTCCTATAATTGTCTCTATTGCTAGTTGTTTCTAATTTATTTTATAATTACGAATTTTGATACAAGTAACGTCCTTGATCATATATGACTGTGCCTGGATTCCCCAGAAATTAGAACATAAAACAAATGGTTAAGTGTAAGGATTTTACTAGGACTTATCATTCAAAGAGCAAGAATGAGACAAGAGAACTGAGCAGGAAGGACTGAAAGCCAATATAAAGAGGAGCTATTGAGTAGGCCACTGCTAGGGTACCTACCTGCTCAATACCTGGAGACCATTTGAGGAACTGTATAATTCTTTATCCAAGGAAGAAAGGAGAAAGCATTTATCCATCAGTTCCTCTTCCTTATTGATCAAAGTTTTGCTCCACAGGGCATTAAGTTCCCAAAACTTCATGAGTTCTGAACTTGTTCCCAAGGTGTACTCCATTATGGTGTCAACTGTAAATCTCCAGAACAGCAAGCCAGAAGAATGCAAAAATAGGACTGAAGTGAGACAAGGTCAAGTCAGGTTGTAACTGTGTGATCCTGGTAAGAATTCACATAAAATTGATTTCCACTGAAGTAGAAAAAATAGTTAAGCCAAGAGAATCCAAAATGTTTATAAAGGATGTTAGTAAAGTCCACTCTTCGAGCCACTCAGAATTTCTCATGTAATTCCGAAGTCTCTTTCAGGATGGTAGCTGGCTGCAGCTTATGCAGACTCACTCTATTATAGTCATTGAAATAAGCTACAATTCTTACTGCTTAAGCAGGTCCCAGGAGCAGAAATGGTATTGAAAATCTCACGTCACTGCTTCTTATTCTAAATTTCCACCATTCTCAGTTAGTACTTCAACTAGTTTGAGCCTTTAGTTGCCATGTCCTTGTCAGGCTGTGTTAACTACACAGCCACCATTCTCAATGGGCACAGAAGTGCCCAATTATTCCTACAGGTTCCGTACATACTCTTTTCTTACCCCAAATGCATAAAAGCGGTGCTAGTTCCTCATGATGATCTGAGTGAATTACCTCCTCACCACCATATAGTAATTATTTTCTTTTGGTCCACAGGCATGAATAACCCAAAATTGACAATTGCACCTTCAAGTTCAGTGGAAGATTTTCTGTTTACTTTCACAGGAGTGTAATGACCCTGAGAACAAGGACCTTTAATGTGGAAGATGCTAAGTTTAGGCGGGATGGGAGCGCTATTACAATTGGGTCTGGAGAGTAACCAATCCTTTGTCCCCGGGCCTGTGCTTCACAGGAGTGTAATGACCCTGAGAACAAGGACCTTTAATGTGGAAGATGCTAAGTTTAGGTGGGATGGGAGAGCTATTACAATTGGGTCTGGAGAGTAACCAATCCTTTGTCCCCGGGCCTGTGCTTCTGTTAGGAACACAGCACCATATAGTGGTTGTCCACTCAGTGCATCTACTACATCATAACTGGGCATTCCATCACTCTATTAGGATTCAGCTGGATACCTCTGGGTATTAGAGTATATGTTAAGAAGATCATATAAGAAGATCATATGGTCTTCTGCCCTCATTTTCACTTTATCCCCCCAAAAGTGGGCCCAATGATCTGAGACAATATTGGAGGGGATGTCATGATCATCGATAAGGCATTCAGTAAACAGAATAGTGAAAACATTGCAACCGGGGAAAGCACACACATATTTGTAAAAACTACATTCCAGTAACAAGAAATTACTACTCTACCTAAGATAGAATGTAATCAAAACACCTTTCCACCACATTATTGGATGATCTCCACAAGAAATAGTGTCAGACGAAGGGCTCAGTGTCTCTCTCCCTGCTAGGTAGTCACTTGGAATTTTTATTTTATTTTTTTTATCAGTCTTGAAGAGAAACCCGTGATCATACATAGCATCCATCTCCATCATCATTACAAGTCTGTTCCTAAGCATATTGTGGGAAGGAGATATCAGTCTGCACCCTTCTTTTCTTGTAATATCTTTGTCTGGTTTTGGTATCAGGATAAGGCTGGGCTCATAGAATGAATTAGGAAATATTTTCTCTGTTTATCTCTTCTGAAAAAGATTATAGAAAACTGGTATAATTTTTCCATTAAATGTTTGGTAGAATTCACCAGTAAAGCCATCTTGATCTGATGTATTATGTTTTGAAAGGTTAATTATTGACTCAATGTAGGTAATGTATATATATATATATATAGGCCTATCCAAATTGTCTATTCCTTCTTGTGTGAGTTTTGACAGACTGTGCCTTTTAAAAAATTAGTTCATTTCATATAGGTTATCAAATTTGTGGGCATAAAGTTGTTCATAGTATTTCTTTATTATATTTTTAATGTACATGGGATTTGTAGTCATGTTCTCTCCTTTGTGCCTGATATTAGTAGTTTGTGACATCTCTTTTTTCATAATTAGCTTGAATAGAGGCTTATCAATTTTATTGATCTTTATAAAGAAACATCTTTTGGTTTCATTGATTTTTCTATTGATTTCTTGTTTTCAATTTTATTAATTTCTGCTCTAATTTTTTATCGTTTTTTCTTCTACATAGAATTTAATCTGTTCTTTTTCTAGTTCTCTGAGGTAGAAGCTTAGATGAGTATTTTAGAGCTTTCTTCTTTTCTAATACTGCATTTAATGTTATAAATTTCCTTATAAGCACTTCTTTTGCTGTATCCCACAAATTTTGATGTTTTGTTTTCATTTTCATTTAGTTCAAAATATATTTTAATTTTCCTTGAAGTTTCCTCTTTGACTCACATGTTGTTTAGAAGTGTATTGTTTAACCTCCAAGTATTTGGGGATTTTCTAGATATCTTCCTGTTATTTGTTTCTATTTTAATTCCACTGTGGTCTGAAAGCTGACATTTTATAATTTCAGATTTTAAAATTTGTTAAGATGTGTTTTATGGCATAGAATGTGATCTAACTTGGTGAATGTTTCGTGTGAGCAAGAGAAAAATAAGTATTCTGTTGTTGTTGGATGAAGTAGTCTATAGATGTTCATTATATAAAGTTCACTGACAGTGTTGTTGAGTTCAACCATATTCTTACTGATTTTCTGCCTACTGGATCTGTCCCATTTCTGTTAGAGGGTTGTTGAAGTCTCCACCTACGGTGGTCTATTTATCTATTTCTCCTTGCACTTCAATCAGTTTTTGCCTCACATATTTTGATTCTCTTTCTTTAAGCACATACACATTAAAGACTTTTACATCTTCTTGGAGAATTTACCTTATTATTATTATGTTATGCCTTTATTCCTGCTCTGTTTGAAATTCATATAGCTACTCCCAGATTTTTTTGATTGGGACTAGCATGATGTATCTTTTTCTACCTGTTTACTTTTGAATCTACATGTGTCTTTATATTAAAGTGAGTTCCTTGTGGACAACAAAGAGTTGGGTCTTGTTTTTTGATTAACTATCAGTTTCTGTCTTTTAATTCATGCATTTATACAATAGACATTTGAAGTGATTACTGACATAGTTGGATTAATATCTACCATATTTATTATTGTTTTCTCTTTGTTGCCCTTTTTCTATGCTCCATATTTTTGTCTTTCACTCTTTCTCAGACCTTTGTGGTTTTAATTGACTGTTTTTGATGATTCTATTTTCTATCCTTTCTTACCATATCAGTTACACGTTTAATTTTACATTTTTAAGTTGTGGCCCTAAAGTTTGCAACATATTTACAACTAATCCATGTCCACTTTCAAACGATACTTCTTGGGTACTGATAATACCTTATAATTACAAGTAATCCTAATTCCTCCTCCCATCCCTTTTGTCATTGTCATTTATTTCACTTATATATAAGCATACATGAGTATGTATGTGTACACATAAGATATTTACATAAGCATGCATAATCATCAAATATATTGTTACTTTTTTTGTGTGTGTGTAGCTGGCCAGTACAGGGATCTGAATGTTACTATTATTATTTTAAACAAACTTTCATATGTTAGATATGTTAAAAATAAGAAAAAGGTATGCATTTTAAATTCACTTATTTTTTTTTTGATATTTCTTTTCTATAAATAGATCTGACTTTCTAACCTATATCATTTTTCTTCTCTCTAAAGATCTTCTTATCACATTTCTTGCAAGGAAGCTCTACTAGTACAAATTCCCTCAATTTTTGTTTTTCTGAAAAATTCTTTACTTCTCTTTCACTTTTGAAGAATAATTTTGTAGGATACATAGTTCTAGGTTGTTAGTATTTTTCTCTCAACACTTTAAATATTTCAGTTCATTCTCTTTTTGCTAGCATGGTTTCTGAGGATAAATCAGGTGTAATTTTTATCTTTGTTCCTCTATAGGTAATATGCATTTCCCCCCCTTCTGTCTTCTTTCATTATTTTTTTTTAATCTTTGATTTTCTGTAGCTCAAAAATGATATGCCTAGATGTATATGTGGGTGTTTATTTCTGGGCTTTTTATTCTGCTCCATTGGTATATATGTCTATCTTAATGCCAGTGCTATATAGTGCTATATGTTTTGATTACTGTAACTTTATAATATATTTTGAAATCAGAAAATTCGAACTCAGAAAGTGTGATGCCAGAGCTTTTTTCTTTTTTCTCAAGATTGCTTTGCCTATTCTGGGTCTTTTTTTCCTTCATTTGAATTTTAGAATTGTTTTTTTGCACTTTCGTAGAAAAAAACATGCCATTGGGATGTTGGTGGGTATAGCATTGAATCTCTAGATTGCTTTGAGTGGTATAGACATTTTAACAATATTCAGTCTTTCCATCTATGAACATTGAATGTTTTTTGTTTTCATTTATTTATGTCTCCTTTCATTTCTTTCATCAAAGTTTTAATTGTATATCCTGGAAGAAATGAACAAATTTCTACATATATACAACCTACAAATGTTGAATCATGAGGAAATAGAAAATCTGAATAAACAAATCAGTCAGTAACCAAAAGCTTCTCAACAAGGAAAAACCTAAGATCAGATGGCTTCACTCCTCGGTTCTACCAAACATTCAAAGAGTTAACAAAAATACTTCCCAAGGGCCAGCCCGGTGGTGCACTGCTACAGTGCGCCGCTTGGGAAGCGTGGCGGTGCTCCCGCCGAGGGTTTGGATCCCACATACAGACCAGCCACTCACTGGCTGAGCGAGGAGCGGGGGCAACACCGAGGGTTGCGATCCCGTAGCCGGTCACGAAAAAAGACAAAAGGGAAAAAAAAAAAATACGTCCCAAACTCTTACAAAAAATTGAAGAGGAAAGAACAGTTTCAAACTCATTTTATGAGGCCAACATTATCCTGATAACAAGCTACACAGGACACTACAGGAAAAGAAAATTACAGGTCAGTATCTGTGATGAACTTATGCAGCAAAATTTCTTAGTAAAATACTAGCAAACTGAATTTAAAGCACAATGTTATACACAGTGATCAAGTGGGATTTATCCTGGGATGTAAGGATTGATCAACATATGCAAATCAATAAACATGATATACCACATTAACAAAATAAAGGAAAAAAATCACAAAATTCAGCACCCTTTCATGACAAAAATGTGCAATAACTAGAAATAAATATAAAGCAATGCACCTTAATAAAGTAAAGACCATGATGACTAGTCCACAGCTAGCATAACATTTAACAGTAAAAATTTGAAAGCTTTTCCTCTAAAATCAGGAACAAGACAAGAATGCCCACTCTCATCTCTCATCACTTATACTGAACAAAATACTAGACTTCCTCCCCAGAGCAATTAGACAACAAGAATAAAGAAAAGTAATTCAGATCAGAAAGGAAGAAGTAAAATTATCTCTGTTTGCAGGTGACATGATTCTATATGTAGAAAGCTCTAAGGACTCAACAACAACAACAAAAAAACCCTGTTAGAATTAATAAAATGAATTCAGTAGTTACAGGAATACAAAATCAACATACAAAACCCAGTAGCATTAATATACCCTAACAATGAACTACCTAAAAAGGAAATTAAGAAAACAATCCCATTTACAATAACGTCAAAAAGAATAAAATGCTCAGTAAACCTAACCAGGTAAGTTAAAGACTTATTGATGGGTATTGAGAACACATTTGCAAGCTCAACAGCCATCCATCAAACAACAGACAGTGTGCTGATTTGCTCCAGTGAAGATGTCCAATACAGCCCAGCAGCTGCAACTGGGTTACTTGGCTAAATTTATGGTGCTACATTCTCAACCACTATAACATATTTGTTTTTTCTGCTGCGGCCAGACATATGAATTGGATAGAGAAAGTATGAAGGCCACCGACCTTGAATCTTCTACAATTTTTTTGATGTTTTGGCAGTATTTTTAGTATGACAAAGTGTGAGCCAAATTTGTACATTCAGCCAAACAGTCTGTCAAGTAAAAAGTTAATGACAAACCATATTGAACAAGCAAGAAAATAAGAAATATTATTCCCATGAGCTATTTCTGTACAATGTATTAGAGCTATGCTATGTGATACAGTAGCTACCAGCTACATGTAGCTATACAAATTTAAACTTTAATTAATTAAAATTAAATAAAATTCAAAATTTAGTTTCTCATTACACCAGCCAGATTTCAAGTACTCAATAGCTACATAACATTTCCATTATCACAGAAAGTGGTAGTGAAGAGCACTGGGTTAGAGGATGAACTTCATCAAACAAAGATGATTAGGAAACCTCAACAATGAGACTGTTGGCGAACATTGGATATATTTAATAGGTAGAAAACATTGAATGCTGAAGTCCTGGAAGCTTTTCATAATGTATTTTAGCTGATGCGTAGAATACCTGTTAAAGTTTTAATCTTGGCATGAAACTAGCCTTCAATGTGGACAAATGCTTTTAGTAAGATTGTTTAAATTGTTTTAGAAATAATGCAATTCTTTTTAGATATTTGAACGTCACACATAGCCTATGGAGTAACATTTTTCAATGCATTTTACAAGGCTTTATATATATATATATATATATAATACATATAATTTTATTTGAAACTAAATTTTACTATTTTGTATTCCTGTTTGAGGCCACAATATAAGATTTATCCGCATATACACTATCACAGTGATCAAAATATTAAAAAGTAATTTAGGGCCGGCCCGGTGGCGCACTGCTACAGTGGGCCCCTTGGGAGTGTGGCGGCGCTCCTGCCAAGGGTTTGGATCCCACATACAGACCGGCCGCTCACTGGCTGAGCGAGGTGTGGGCACAACACCGAGGGTTGCGATCCTGTTGCCAGTCGCGGTCCGGTACAGGCGCGACACCGAGGGTTGCGATCCGTTGCCGGTCACGAAAAAAGACAAAAAGGGGGAAAAAAAAAGTAATTTAGAAAATTTATCCCTATTATTTTTTGAGATAGAGAAAAATTATTATGAAAAAATACATAAGAGCAACAGAGTAATATGGAATCGGACCAAAGTTATCCTTTTAATGAGAGGATCTCATAATATTTTTGTATTTTATTAAAAGCAATAAAAATATGTGCAACTATTGCTAAAAATGAACCATGTGAACATGTAGCATTATTTTGCCCCTCTCCTATGACTAGACATATAAAATTTATTTAAAATTATTTTTTTGTAACCATTCCCTCACTTCCTATTTATTGGACATACTTTCCTTGGTTCTTTCTCATCTATACAGCTTTTGCTTAATTTTCTATTACTGTTATCCAAATGACAACCAAAATATCACTTTCCCTATTGGATTTCTGCAATAATTAAGTGATTTAATAGTCCATGCTGAACTACTTCTGCTTCACCATGTTTTCATTAAAAATACCATTTCCTGATTATCAATTGTACTAAGGAATATGGGGAAAGCATTAACAAAAAGCCCCACAGTGATATTGGGAAGAGAAATATACATCAGCGAAACACTAGAGACCAATCAAAAGGCAACAAATCAGTAAGCCCATGATTACCTGGTGTAATCATTATTCATGAGTACTAGGAGAATGAAAAATTAGGAAAAGTAGGTCTGGGATATAATTAGGTCTAATTACATTCCCTGATAATAAGCTTGATCATCCGGTGGTGATTCTACATTTATAGTTTGAGATCATGAGAATATAGTTTACCCTTTTTTCATGCCACAGTGTAAGGACATCCCTTCAAAGGATTATCTTATCTGATAGAGTGTTTTGGTATTATTTCTCTCCCTGTGGCTAGGAATTGACACAATTTTGACTTTGGAGTAAATGCTTTTGTATGTCCATGTTATACATTTTTTTTTTT
>NW_007730812.1:63777-70941 GCF_000696425.1 Galeopterus variegatus | reverse complement strand
CTTTGTATTTTCCCAAATATTTTTCAAAAAATAGTGTATGATTTCATACTCTCATTAGCAACGTCTGGGGGTCTTCTCATCACCAAATCTGAGTATATTTTTAAATTTTGTTTAAACAAATAATAATTCCTTATTGTTATTTTGTTTTGCATTATTTAATTATAATGACACTCAACATCTTTTGAAGTTTATTGTTCATTTATATTTTGCTTTTTCTCTGCCCAATTGTATACTGAGTTTTTAGTTCTTATTTGATTGATTTATATGTTCTCTTCATGTTAATAAATTTAGCCAGTTAGCTTTTATATTTTTCTCAGATTCTTGATTGTCTTTGATTTTTCTGTAATTATTTTATTTAGAAAAATTTAACTTTATATAATCAAATTTGGAAGATAGTAACATTTTTACTTATTTATTTTTAATTGACAAATAATAATTGTACATATTTATGTGGTACACAGTGTGATGTTCCAATACAAGTGTGTAATAATAAATTTAGAATAAATGGCAAGTCCATCACTTGAGACATTTTTCATTCTTTCTGGTGAGGACATTTAAAACCCGCTCATTTTCTATTTTGAATTATACAGTATATTATTGTTAACTATAGTTGTCCTGCTGTGCAGTGGAGCACTAGAACCTATTTTTCATATCTAACTGTAACTTTGTACCAATTGAACAACTTATCTCCTGTTCTCAGCCCCTGATAACCACTATTCTACTCTCTAGTTCTATGACATTAACTTTTTTAGATTCTACATATTTTTAAAGATAGCTTGTTTTCCCTTAAGTACTATAAACATGTCCTTTACTAATGTACTATGTTATGTCATAGATAACAAAAGACTGTTCAATAAGCAAATTGTTTATATTCACATTTTAAATATTAAAAATAGCTATGAAATAGAACTTTATTGTTATCTTGCTCATCGATATATTAAAGTTATAGAAGGCCAGGCCAAATTTACATCAATTACAGAAATCTACTGCTAATTACTGAGTTTTGTAAATTAGTGAACAAGCCAGCAAATATAATTAAAAATGAAAAAGACCATATCCATATCACAAAATGTGCTTTGTTCATTTATTTTGACAAACGTAGTTCAGTACCAATTCTTTGGTAATGCTTCAGGGTAGATTAGTAAATTTCTTCTAACACATTTTGTGAAAATAGTTAAGTGTGAGTAATAATGAGGTCTCACTCCAGTTCTCAGCTAATGATTTGCTGCTGAGAAATGGAGGAAGACTGCTAGATATGTAATGAGAATTATGGGGTTTGCAAGCTATGGAAATGACACTTAACAGGTTTCACTTAATGGGGAAGCTATTTTATCTTTTTGGAGTAAGATGCAATTTCACGACTGTCTGTAGTTTAAAAATCCTGTGGCAAAACTTGAGGATCACTGCAACTGAATATGAAATACTAATGAATAAAACACACTTAGTTACAACAACTAAATAAGTCTATGACTACAGGGAAAAGGTAACTCAATAGACAAAGTATTTGTACTCACAAGAGCTATTTAGAAGATTTTATATTCAACACTATTTTTAGTTTTTCTATGAATTTTGTCTCTTTACTTCCATCTATCTTTTATAAAAATACTTGCATGAGATTTGATATGTTAGCAGAATTCCATAAAGAAAATAATTAGAAAAAATAATGTTGGTCCACATAGACTTTTACGAAAGGCATTTTATAAGGTACCCCAGAATGGACATTGCCACATGATTATGCATGTGATTTTGAAAATCCATGATTAAGTTACAAAGAACTTTTGATGAGAGCAAAACAGATTGACTAATAGTATTCTGCACCGGCAAATTACATGTTCTGGGAGTTGTGTTTTTCATCTGTCCTCTGCTTCCCATTGCACACATATTTAAAATATCTCAATTTGTTTCTTAATGGAAAATGGAGTTATCTAGGAATTAAAATGTCTTCAATTTTTCTTTCCTTCTTTTTCAAATACAAATATCCTAAATCTTTTCTGAGTCAGTGATAGGTGGATTCTTCTATTAAACTTTCCCCTTTCCTCTCTTTTCTCCTCTCTTCTACTCACCTCTCCTCGTTTTCTCCATTCTTTCTTTTTACCATGTTTACTCCTCTTTTATTTCTATTTCGTTTTTTTTAATGCACTGAATACCTGAAAGATGCTAGAAGTCAGAAATTGAAAAATACCTGCATCAAGCATGGATAAATGCATGCCCGTAACCCATAAGAGCTTACTGTCTAGAGGAAGAACCTTACACCTAGACTTACAAAGACATTACTATTTTATGCCTTTTTCCTCTTTAATATAACTGTAATAGCATTTCCTTTGACTCTCAAGAGTGTCCCAGTGGGAGGACAAATGGTATGTCCACCTTGGCTATTGGAAACAGTGGTCAGGGCTTTGCTTTATCTGATATAACTTCAACAAGTGCTTTCACTTTTCTCCTCTTCCATCACTTAAATCTCAATATATGTTATGTACAACTTAGTTTAAACAAGAGAATTCAGGGATATTAAAATTTTATCTACAGAAGGGAAATTCCCAACTTATAAGAATTAATTTAAGAATTTGTTTTTAGGCCACCTACAGAGTGTCCAGGCCCCATGACAGTTGTGTATACCTACTCCCAGACCAACAGCTGATTGGATAGCAGCTTTTCCTCCCTACAGCACACCTCCAGAGACCCACTGGGTCCTGCAGCATCCATGCAGGCTTGTTCCAGGCTTAACAGCTGAACTTACTTGTTGCCTCAGTGTATATCTGCTCCAAGGTGGACAGCAGACCAGGTAGGAGCTCCAAGGCAGGCCTCTGCAGAGCTGCTGGCCTCAGCTGCACCCTTGTAGGCTTGCATCAGGCTCAATAGTTAATTAGCTGGCCACCGTCATAGCTGCCACGCCCTGTGACAACTGTGTACACTTACTTTTTCTCCCTATAGCATGCCTCTAGAAAGCTGCTAGGTACTGTAGAAAACACACAGGCTTGCTCCAGGCTCAACAGCTGAGCCAGTGTCTCTTTTCAGAACAATCAGGACCTGCTACAATATACATCTACTCACTAACCAACAGCAGATCACCCACCCCAACAAGAAACCCACTCAACAAGGAACCACCCCAACAAGAATCTGAGGGTCCTACTGCCTAGGCCACAAAGGCACCCATAGACAACTCTAAGTTTGAATACAATTGATGAAGTTACATGAAGCCTGCACTATCACAATGACCCAGATTCAAAATTAAAACACCCAACCCAGCTGTCAATATAGAATACTTCTACAGGAAAGAGTCTCCCCTTTCAAAAGCCACTCCTAGAGTTAAAAGAAGTGACTATACTACCAGATGCCCAGACGTCAATGCAGAGATATGAGAAGCATGAAAAAAATGGGGAAACATGATTCCCCAAAAGAAGACTACAATTCTCTATTACCAAACCCCAAACAACAAGAAATTGATGAGCTTCCTGAAGAGGAATACTAAAAGGCAAGAAAAATGACTAAGAAAACTGAAAATGATGGATCAAAAAATAGAAATTACAATTAAGTCAAAAAGAAATTCAAGGAAATATATGAGAAATTCAACAAAGAGACACAAATGATTAAAAAAAAATCAAACAGAAATTCTGAAACTGAAGTATTCTTTTAAAGAAATAAAAAATACAACCAAGAGCATAAGCAACATGATAGAACAAGCAGAAGAAAGAATCTCTGAACTAGAGGATGGGTTTTCTGAATCAACAAACATGGACCAAAAAAAAAAAGAATTTAAAAAATAAAAGAAAGAAAACTTATGAAATCTTTCTGATAGCCTTAAGCATATAAACATTCATGTTATGTGTGTACCGAAAGGGAATGAGAAAGGAAAAGGGATTGAAGGCCTATTTGATGAAATAACAGCTGAAAACTTCCCAAATATTGAGAAAGACATTGTTTACAGATCCAAGATGTTCAAAGATTCCCCAAACTGATTCAACCCAAAAGGCATCTCCCTGAAACACACTATAGTCAAATTATCAAAAGTCAAAGTGAAGGGGCCAGCCCGGTGGCGCACTGTAGGACCCCGCCAAGGGTTCGGATCCCACATACAGACCAGCCGCTCACTGGCTGAGCGAGGTGCGGGCTCAACACCTAGGGTTGCGATCCATTGCCGGTCACGAAAAAAGACAAAAAGGAAAAAAAAAAAGTCAAAGTGAAAGAAAGAATTCTAAAAACAGCAAGAGGAAACTGGCAAGTGTCAAATCACCTATAAGAAAATCCCCAATCAGGCTAACAATTGACTTTTCTTTCTTTCTTTTTTTTCTTTTTAATGGTAATGAATATTCATGGAGTACAAAGAAAACTGTCACTATTCATGCCTAAGATGTGATGGCAAGATCCATACTGGCAGCATGCCCATTACCACAAGTTCTGATTATACCCTGTGTCCCCCACCTAATTATCTCCCCAATTATCCCTGACCTCCATCTCCTTCTTCCTTTCCCCACTCCACTTTGTATCCCTAGGTATGTTCTCTCCCTCTACAAGTCCAACACACCACTGTGGTCTTTCTTTTCTTTCTTCTTTCTCTCTTAGCTCATACATAAGCGTGAGTACATGCAGTATTTATCTCTCTGTGCTTTGCTTATTTCACTCAACGTAAGTTTCTCCAGGCTCATCCATGTTGGCACAAATGGGAGAATTTCATTCTTTTTTATGGCAGAGTAGTATTCCATGGTGTATATATACCACATTTTCCTTATCTAATCATCCATCAATGGACTTTTAGGTTGATTCCATATCTTGGCTATTGTAAACAGAGCTGCAATAAACATGGAGTGCAGGTATCCCTTCGACATAATGATTTCCATTCCTTTGGGTACATACCTAGAAGTGGGATTGCTTGATTGTATAGAAAATCTATTTGTAGTTGTTTGAGAAAACTCCATACTGTTTTCCATAGTGGTTTTCAACAGAAACACTACCAGGAGAGAGTGGAATGATATATTCAAAGTTCTAAGAGGAAAAAATCTGCCAATCACAATACTATATACAGCAAAGCTTTCCTTCAGAAATAAAGGAGAAATAGTGTCTTTCCCAAACAAAAACTGTGGGAATTCACCACCACAACACTGGCCCTACAAAAAATCCTCAAGGAGGTCCTACATCTGGAATCTAAAGAGAGAGATATGTCACCATAAACACACGAGAAAGAATAAAAACCACTAGTAGAACAGATAGGCAAATGAGAAAGAGAAAGAAAAAATATTTTATCATGAAAAAAATACCCAACAGCAAAGACAAATAATAGAAGAGATAGAAAGAAACAGGAAAAATAATAAGATAACCATAAAGAAATTAATACAATGGCAAGAATAACTCAATACTTTTCATTAACAACCCTGAATATAAATGAACTGAATTCCCCACTTAAAAGATATAGACTGGGTGAATGGATTAAAAAACTAGACTCCACTATATGCTGCCTGCAAGAAACTCACTTCACCAAGAAAGACACACATAGACTAATAGTGAGGTGATTAAAAAAGAAATTCCATGCAAATGAAAACCAAAAATGAGTAGGAGTTGCCATGCCTACATCACATAAAATAGACTTCAAACCAAGAACTATAAAAAGAGACAAAGAAGGACACTACATAATGATAAACAGATCACTACAGCAGGAAGATATAACAATCATAAATATATATGCACCCAATATCAGAGCACCTAGATATTGTAAAGAAACTGCTATTGGATCCGGGGGAGACATAGACCCAAAATACATTAATAGTTGGTGATTTTAATAGGCCACTCTCAGCATTGGATGAATCATCTAAACAAAGAAATGGCAGAGAAATATTGGACTTAAACAGCACTTTATATCAAAGGGACTTTAAAGACATATACAGAACGTGCCATTCAATGATAGAATATGTGTTCTTCTTGTCAGCACATAGGTAATTCTCTAGGATAGATCACATGTTAGGCAACAAATTAAGTCTAAACAAACTTAAAAATATAGAAATCATATCAACTATGTTTTCAAACCACAATGGAATAAAATTAGAAATTAACAATAAACAAAACTTTGGAAAATATACAAATTCATGGAAATAAAACAATGTGTGCTTGAACTACCAATGAGTCAAAGAAAAAATAAAGCAGGAAATCAAAAAATTCCTTGGAACTAATGAAAATACAAGCACAAACTACCAAAACCTATGAAGTACAGCAAAAGCAGTAGTAAGAGGGAATTTTATTGCAATGAGTGCATATAAGAAAAGCAGAGAAAGTCTTCAAATAAATAAAGTAAAATTAAACCTTCAAGAACTAGAAAAACAAAATCTAATTCCAAAACTAGTAAATGGAAAGAAATAATTAAAACCAGAGCAGAACTAAATGAAATAAGAGACCAAAATAACAATACAAAAAATAGATGAAACAAAAATCTGTCTTTTGAGAAGGTAAAAAAAAAAAAAACAAAACAACAACCAGACAAGCCCTTGGCCTGGCTAACTATAAAAACAAAGAGAGAGACAGAGAGAGGGAGAGAGAGAGGTCTCAAATAATAAAATTCAGAAATAAAAAAGGAGACATTACAACTAAAACCACAGAAATATAAAGAATCATTAGAGACTTATGAACAAGAATATGCCAAAATTTTGAAAACATGGAGGAAATGGATAAATTTCTGGACACACACAAACTACCAAGACTGAACCAAGAAGAAATACAAAACCTAATAGACCAGTAACAAGCAGTGATATTGAAGCAGTGATCAGCAGTCTCCCAGCAAAGAAGCCCAAGACCAGATGGCTTCACTGCTGAATTATAACAAACCTTTTGTCCCGACCCATGGGATATTCAATGGAGACCCTGGAGGGGGGAGTGGGAATGGGATGGAAGCAAGAGACGTGAGAGATGGGAGACAAGACAGTATTCTGATCAAGTCTCGTTTATTGATTCTTAGGTTACATCTTATATAGGAAAAAGCAGGCATATTGTAAGGAGTTAGGAATGCAGGAATATGATAAGATTTTGAGAAGAAACAAAGTCAGAAAATCTCTGATGCAAAGAAGCCCCCAATCTTTACAAGAAAGCAGAAAGTTGCAAGGAGATAAGAGGTCACTCTTGAGTAGGCTTGCATAGCCAGGAGCACAGCGTCCCAGGCACAAACAGATTATGAGGCAGATATCC
>NW_007730812.1:7631-58959 GCF_000696425.1 Galeopterus variegatus | reverse complement strand
AGATTGTCACGTAGGCCTGGTCACACAAGAAGGGGTGTGGGGCTACAGGTCCCCAACAACCTTTAAAGAAGAATTAACACCTATCTTTTTCAAAGTATTCCAAAAAAATTGAAACAGAGGCCATTATTCCAAATTAATTCTATGAGGCCAGCATCACCCTGATACCAAAATCAGCATCCCTTCATGATAAAGACCCTCAACAAATTTGGTATAGAATGAAAGTATCATAACACACAAAGCATCATAACACAATAAAAGTCCTATATGACAAATCCACAACTAACAGCCTCCAGAATGGGGAAAAGATGAAAGCTTTTTCTTTAAAAACAGGAACAAGACAAGGATGCCCACTCTCACCACTCCTATTCAACACAGCATTTGAGATATTAGCCATAGCAATCAGGCAAGAGAAAGAAATATAGGCTTCCAAATTGGAAAAGACAAAGTCAAATTTTCACTTTTCACAGATGACATGAATCTACATGTAGAAAAACCCATAACCTCTACCAGAAAACTCCTATAGCTCATAAACAAATTCAGTAAAGTTGCAGGATACATAACCAATATGCAAAAACCAGTAGCTTATATACAAGCAACAAACAAGCAGAAAAAGAAATCAATAAGCAAGCCCATTTATGATAGCTGCCAAAAGAATAAAAGATGTAAGACTAAATTTAACCAAAGAAGTGAAAGATCTGTACAATGAGAACTATAAACACTGCTGAGAGAAATTAAAGAGGACACAAAAAGATGGAAAGATATTCCATGTTCATGACTTGGAAGAGTTAATGTGAAAATATCTACACTACCCAAAGCAATCTACATAGTCAATGCAATCCCCATCAAAATACCAATGGCATCTTCACAGAAAAAGAAAAAAAAATCTTAAAATTCATATGGAAGAACAAAAGACCCTGAATAGCTAAAGTAATCCTGAGCAAAATAAATAAATAAAGCCAGAGGCACTACATTACCTGACTTCAAATTACACTACAAGCCTATAGTAACCAAAACAGAATGGTACTGGCATAAAATAAGACATGTGAATAGAGAATAGAGAACACAGAATTCAACTTATGTACTTGCAGCCAACTCATCTTAGATAAAAGGACCAAGAACATACACTGGGGACAAGAGAGCCTCTTCAGTAAATGGCACTGGGAAAATGGTTATCTATTTGTATAAAAAAGAAACTAGAACCATACTTCTCACTGTATACCAAAATCAACTCAAAATGGATTAAAGACTTAAGTATAAGACCCGAAACTATAAAAATCACACAAGAAAACAGGAGAAATACTTCAAAATGTAGGACAGGACAAAGACTTTATAATTAAGACTCCAAAAGCATAAGCAACAAAGGAGAAAATAAACAAATGGGATTATATCAAGTTAAAAAGCTTCTGCATGGCAATGAAAACAATCAGCAGAGTGACAAGACAACCTGCAGAATGGAAGAAAATATTTTCAAAGTATACAGGTGATAAGGGATTAATATCTAGAATATACAAGGAATTCAAAAAGTTTAGCAGTGAAAATTCAAATAGTCCAATTTAAAAATGGCCAAGGGAGGTGAGTAGACATTTCTCAAAGGAATGGCTGACACATATATGAAAAAGTGCTTAACATCACTAATCATCAAGGAAGTGCAAATTGAAATCAGGATGAGATATCATCTCACCCCAGTTCGCCTAGCTATTTTCAAAAAGAATAACAAATGATGGCAAGGATGCAGAGAAAGGGAATTCTTTCACCCTGTTGTGGGACTGTAACTTAGTACAGTCATTATGGAAAACAGTATGGAGGTTTCTCAGACAACTACACATGGAACTACCTATAATCCAGCAATCCCACTACTGGGTATATACTCAAAAGAATGGAAATCATCATGTCGAAGGGATACCTGAACTCCCATGTTCATTGAAGCTCTATTTACAATAACCAAGATATGGAACCAACCTAAATGGCTGTCAGTGGATGACTGGATAAGGAAAATGTGTTATTTGTACTCAATGGAATACTATTCTGCCATAGAAAAGAATGAAATTCTACCATTTGCAGCAACATGGATGACCTTGGAGAAAATCTGTTTAAGTGAAACAAGGCCAGGCACAGAAAGAGATATCCCACATGTCCTCACTCATAAGTGGGAGCTAAGAATGGGAGGCGGGGAGGAAGGAAGGAAGGAAAGAAAGAAAACAAGAAAGAAGAAAAGAAAGACAGAATCTCAATAGTATGTTGAACTTTCAGAAGGAAAGAACAGATCTAAATTCACTAGAAATGGGAAAGGGGGATGGGGAGGGGGGCTAGGGAGAAATTGGGTCATGGACACAGAGAATGATTATGATTTGTAATGATGAACATGCTAGTAATATTGATTCAATCATCCCATATTGTATAGAAATACTCATAGTCAACTCTGCACCCCATAAATATTTATAATCAATTATGTTTCAAGTGTAAAATATTTTTAAAATTTTTAAAAATAATAGCAATAAAAATAATTTGTCTTTTAAACAATCCCTGACTGTAAAAACATTTTCCCCATTGTTTGTAGTTGAAATTTAGTCAGGTTTAATTTTTAAAAATGAATAAAAAATACAATTTAAAACATATATTTTACTATTAGAATTTCAGTGGTTGTTTTCTAATTTCCTTTAATGTATTAGCTTCCTGTGAGAAGTATAAAAAAATTTCATTTGTTTTATATTTTGTTTTGTTTTCCCTTACCAATTTTAAAGTAACTAGATGATAAAAAGCCAGAAATGGCCATTGAACCCATTTTCACTACTTTTGTTGTCTAACAGGCTAAGTTCGATAAATACTAGAAATGAAGAGATAAAATAAGGTTTTTAAAGAAGTTTCTACCTTTTAATCTGAACAGGGATTAATTTATTTTATTTGAGCAATATTAGTATTTTACTTGAAAAAATATTTTAGACACATTTATAATTAGTTATTTAGACATCTGCTTCAGAAATATGTGTGTACTTTAAGGAAGTTACTATGGATAAGACAGCAACTGACATTAAGTAGTATTGAGGGAGTAATGCTCACTTTCAAAAGTATGTCTCCTTGCTAATTATCCACAAACATTGAACATAGAGTTTGCCTCATTGCCACTTTAAGGAAGTTACTATGGATAAGACAGCAACTGACATTAAGTAGTATTGAGGGAGTAATTGCTCACTTTCAAAAGTATGTCTCCTTGCTAATTATCCACAAACATTGAACATAGAGTTTGCCTCATTGCTTGTTATTTAATGTAAAACGTTATCTCCACACACTGGTCTGTTGTAAACAAAATGAAGAATAATTCACATCCTCCTCAGGAAGAAGATTACATCCACCATAGCATTTTGGTTTCCTTGTTTTATGCTTTGTTACTTTTTATTTTACTGATTTTTTTTTGTTAGATACGGTCATCAATAATTTTCTTAGTAGGAGGCATAAGATCAATAAAATCTCAATATTGGTTTCTTATTTCTAGAGAAGCAAGGAACACATATCAGTCACTAGTCCAAAAACATCATAGTATAAGAATAAACACATCCTGACCACTATCAATGTATACAATTGATTTGAAATGAAAATCATAAAAGCTTGACTGAGCTTTCAGGATGCAAACATGGGTCATAGTTACAAATGTCTTTTCTCATACCTAGGGTGCATTCATTTCCAAGAAAAACTCCTCAGAAAGAAACGAATATAGGAAGAATAGTTGTTCAGCCCACATTCCAGGGAATAAAGATGACATATGAATGTGTCTTCTGTTTTTTTTTCTAGGGAAGGGAAAAATTAGTTTCACTATGTCTATTATAATTCTATCAAATCTCACAGTTTCATAACATGCATGTGATTATAGGTTTTATGTGTTTATAGTTTGATATAAAAATGAGAGATCATATTTTTAATTTTATTAAATAAAAATATTCTTATTGGATATATTATACATGTTGGAGGAAAGTATTTTCTTTTCATTATTCATTCACTTGTTCAAACCATGCACCACACAAGCACAATTAAATTCTGGTGAGAATTGGTGAGTGAGATACGATTACTGTCTTCTAGGAACACACTGATTATTCATTGCTCAGGAAACTATTTGCTATTTCAGATCTCTCAGCTTGAAAAAAAATCAAATCATATTGGTTTCAAAGACTATTAGAAGAAAAATAAGCTTCAACACTTAGTAAAGTGATTTAATTTTCGAAACAGTAGGCAACATTTAAAATACTAACGGGCCTCACATTGCATAGAACAGTATGCACATTTCAATTCATGGCATTTAGTTAAATAACACGAATCCCCCAACAACACAATTCAAATTTCAGTTACCACAGTATATTAACTGTTAGTAATTTTATCAAGTATAGACTTTGCTTCTAGCTCTTCTTGTATTTAGGTATACAAATCATTACCTAAATAACAAACGTGACTATGATCAGTAACCGATCACATAATTTCTCTCAAAAACTGTTTGTGGTAGGTCACTGACACTTCTGTTAATTCACCTCACACACAGACAGCAGAGTATGTAGTTGGGTTGCTTCATCTTTCAGAGATAGATACTGTCAACAAAATAATTTAACTTTTCAAGTATTACTACTCTCGGATAATGCTCCAGGTCATCCTGATTTTCTTTGGGACTTGAATAAAAATGTGAACATTTAATTTTTATCACCAGGTACAACTTTATCAATGCAACAATAGACCTAGAATTTATTTTAACTTTTCAAGCCTTTCATTATAGACAGACTTTTGGACAGGCTATTGATGCTGCAGTGGAAGATCTTGCAATTTCTTTAGCTAGATTTTGTAGAAAATGTGACACAGAGCATGCAATGGAAAATATTCAAGCATGATGGCAGAAAGTGACAGGAAGTAATACACATGCAGTATTTCAAAACTCTTACTTTGCCTTGTGAATAACTTTGCAGATTTAAAATCAAACATAAATTAAGTTATAAAAGAAATAGCTGGCCATGGTAATATTGATATGCAGCTATTTGAGAGGTACTAGGCACACATCCAGAGGAACACAGTGAAGGTGAACTTATTCATACGGAACAACAAAAGATCCTGAATAGCCAAAGCAATCCTGAGCAAAAAAAAGTGAAGCTGGAGGCACTACACTTCCTGACTTCAAACTATATTACAAATCTGTAGTAACATAAACAGCATGGTACTGGCATAAAAACAGACACATGGAACAATGAAACAGAATAGAGAACTCAGAAATCAACCTACGTATTTACAGCCAACTGATCTTTGACAAAGTCACGACACAGTGGGAAAAAGACTGCCTCTTCAATAAATGGTGCTGGGAAAACTGGATATCCATTTGTAGAAGAATGAAACTTGATCCATACGTTTCACCAAATACCAAAATCAACTCAAGATGGATTAGAGACCTAAATATAAGGCCTGAAACCTTAAAACTCCTAGAAAAAACATAAGGGAAATGCTCCAGAATTTAAGACTGGGCAATGACTTTATGAATAACACCCCAAAAGCATAAGCAACAAAAGAAAAAAATAAGCAAAGAGAACTATATCAAACTAAAAAGCTTCTGCACAGCAAAGGAAACAATCAGTAGAGTGAAAAGATATCTAACAGAATGGGAGAAAATATTTTCAAAACATGCATCTGAAAAGGGATTAATATCCAGAATATACAAAGAGCTCAGACAATTTTACAGCAAAAAACCAAATAATCCAATTAAAAAATGGGCAAAGAAGCTGAATAAACATTTCTCAAGGAAGACACACAAATGGCCAACAGGTATATGAAAAAATGCTCAATATCACTAATCATCAGGGAAATGCAAATCAAAACCACTTTGAGATATCACCTCACCCCAATCAGACTGGCTATTATAAAAAAAGACAGAGAATAACAAATGCTGGGTAGAATGTGGAGAGAGAGGAACTCTCCTGCACTGTTGATGGGGCTGTAAATTAGAACAGCCATTACGCAGAACAGTATGGAGGTTCCTTAAACAACTACAGACAGAACTTCCATATGATCCAGCAATCCCACTCCTGGGGATATATCCAGAGGACTGGGAAACATCAGGTTGAAGGGATACCTGCAATCCCATGTTAATTGCAGCTCTATTTACAATAGGTAGGCAGTGGAACCAAACTAAATGTCCATCAATGGATGAGTGGATAAGGAAATTGTGGTTTATATACACCATGGAATACTACTCAGCCATAAAAAAGAATGAAATTCTACCATTTTCAACAACATGGATGAGCCTGGAGAAAATTATCCTAAGTGAAACAACCCAGGTACAGAAAGAGAAATACCGCATGTTCTCACTCATAAGTGGGAGCTGAATCCATAAATAAACAAATGAACAATAGAGAAAGACAGAGAGAAAGAAAGAAACAACAATCACAGTAATACATTGAATTTTAGAAAACCAGAGGTGGAAAAGGGAAGGAGAGGGGGAGAGAGAGGGGGCTAATGAGGAATTGGTCAAAGGACACAAAGAATGATTGTGTGTTGTAATGATGAATAAGCTAACTATACTGATGTAACCACCACACATTCCACACAATTATTGAAAATCAACATTGTACCTCACATGTATGTATAATAAAAAATAAAATAAAAAATTAAAAAGTGATGAACAGTGGTTGTGTTGAAAAAGATGAAGGTGTCCCAGAAGTGATGTAGGCAAAAAACTTAACATTAAAGGAATTCTCAGAGGTATTTTATGGCATTGAAAGAACAAAGGATGAAATATTGGAAGTGAATCCAGACTTAGAAAGGACTATAACAATTCACAAGGCATAGAAAAAGTTCTCGCTCCATATTGTAAGGTATACAATAAAAAGCCAAACACTGTTGAGTATGTGTTCACACTACTATTGACATGTATTTTTTACAAAGATATAAAATACCTTAATTTAAATGTTCTTACTGTTTTCAATTATAGCATATAAAATAAACATTACTTTTACTATTTTTTATCATTTCTACGTACACTTATAATTAGCATATTTTAGTGTTTTGGCAAAAATTGTTGAAGATAATGAAGCAATCATAAATTTCTAATTGGCTCTTAAGATCACTCTTTCAGCTTGCACAGTCATTTTTACTGTGATACACTAGTGTGCATAGGGAGGACTGCCTGGATTTAGATTATTTAAAATAAAAAAGTAGTTGTGAATCAATATGAAATATTAGTTTATATCAATATTTATTTTTAAAGATCTTTTTTACCCTTATTTTTCTCCAAGATCCCCTTTTCAACAAAGAATGGGCTACATGTACAATGTTAATCACATAAAGTACATAATAACATAAATTACTATCGAAGTTTTAAAATTCTAATCAATGAACAATAACACAGTTTTTAAGAAACTAAAAGCCAGTGACCTGCTCTATTTTCTGAGATTCAAGAAAAACAAAAGCAATATGCATAGGCATTAGCAGCTATTGTTCTATATTTTATTAAAGAGGCATCTGGCAGAAAGTTTTCCTATGTTGGTAAAGGCAAGCCACCTTAAGAGATAGGGAAACCTAGACTAAATACAGAAATAAACCAAAAATAAAGCTATCCAGGAATGCAATTTTTTTTATTTTAACTTGTCAATATATAATGTAGTTCATTTTCCTGTCCCTTTACCAGTTCCTCTTCTCCCCCTCCCCCATCAACATCATATCTATTCAGTTGTCTTAAAAAGTTCAAGGAATTGTTATGATTGTTGTCTTCTTCCCCCCCACCATCATTTATTTGTTTTCATATTTATTTATAGCTCCCACAAATTGGTGAGAACATGTGGTATTTCTCTTTCTGTGCTTGACTTGTTTCACTTAATATAATTTTCTCTAAGTCCATCCATGTTGCTGCAAACGGTAGTATTTCATTCTTTGTTATAGCAGAGTAGTATTCCATTGTGTAGATATACCACAGTTTCTTATCCACTCACCTGTGCTGGTTCCAGCTCTTGGCTATTGTAGATAGTTCTGCAATAAACATGGGAGTACAGGTATCCCTTTGACCTGATGATTTCCATTCCTCTGGGTATACTCCCAGCAGTGGGATAGCTGGTTCATATGGTAGATCTATCTGTAATTGTTTGAGGAAACTCTATACCATTTTAGGAATGCAATTTTTATTTAAAATATTTAACATATATTTTAGGGAAGGTAATGTGCAGTTAAGTTGTTTTTTTTTTTTTTTTTACTTGTTTGGCATAAAATTTTATTAAATTTGTTTATGTACTTAATTTACATGAGTTATGTTTATGCGTATCTACATGTGGTATGTATATGTATGAATGTATATATAAATAGTTACATCCATCCATACAAATTTAAACTTTTCATTTCCAAGATTCTCAGATCAAGTACATCTAGGTTTTCCCATGATTACACTTTATTCCAAGGCTTACACAATTGAAAAATGTAAATGTAAATGGAATTTAAGGGAGAGTACTTGATAATCATAAGGATGATATATTCTAGTTGTCTAAATAGTACAAACTCCGGTGCTATCAATTTCTGTAATTACGACTTCTCCATAAATATTTAGGCATCTCTGATAACACTGAAACACTTAAACAGTTCTTGGACCAGTATGGTAGCTATAAGTAAAGAATAACCCTGAGGTAAGAGAATTGATATCATTAAGGGTTCATCACAACTGAAGAAAAATTAAACATGTGGGAATGTTCATTCATCTATTCAGTGTATCAGGTGCCTCCAATTGTTATTTCCCATTTTCACATAGTCCTTCCTTTTTTTTCCCCTGATTTTTCTGCATTTTACTCTCACTTTCTCTGACCTTTTCCTTCCTCTTTATCCCGAAACTTAATCTTTTGTTCCATTTGTGAGTATATCGTTATAGTAAGATAGAAACTTTAGGTACCTCAAATGTCAGAGTTTGGATTGTGTCCATTAAAATAGCATAAATTCATAAAAGTAATATGGTGGCATTGAAGAGATGATGATTTTATAACAGTTTACAGCTTCTGGTGTGATAATTGCGTAATGTAAAAATGTTCATATACGTGAGGTCCTCAGAGGCGATGAGAGAAACTTGAATTCTAAAGGGATCAGGAGTCAGCACCATAAGGACAGCTAACTTTACAAATGATAACAGGCTTGTATCTTTCTACCCATTGTTCTCACCTTTGATCTCTTTGGTCCCTCCCCATAAGCACACAAAATGTGGTGTAAGCACTCAGCAGCATTTTTTTCTGATTATTGGTTCTCAAAACTGTTTACAAGGGCTGGAATCTCTAGGGCGCAGGCGTTAAATTCTGCAATGGCTTTGGGACTTAAAAGTTAGGAATCCTAAAGCCTGGGTTTGAAAGAGTTAACAGGGCTTCTAGTGTTCACAGAGGTTTGTTAATTGATTTTATTATTCTGTCAAGTGGTGCTTATACCATGGATATTTATGTTTATTATTCTGTCATGGTACTTCACCATGGATATTTATAGAGCTCTGTGTAGATATTTTTAAAGCATAGAAATTCGGTTGATATATTTTTATATTTGTACAAATGCTCTAATTTCTAAAAAACAAGTCACAAAATTCAGGTAGCTCAAAAAAACTTATATCCTTTGGGTAAAAATATCCAGGAATAGAAAAAAAAAAAAAGATAAACTGAATGGCAATTAGAGGCTGCATTCAAGATGTGTTTCTTTTGTGTCAGTTACTAGGACAACATAAAGAAACATATGCAGCCGAGTTACACCAGAGACTCATTGCAAAAGAAATGCCACAGCTGATGGAAATGCCAGGGAACAGGTTACTCCCAAAGGAAAGACTGGAGCCAATACTTAAATGCAAGTTGACAGAGATCTATCTGCAGCCTAAACCTCTCACTGATCATGATCAAGTAGAATTCTGACTTTAATTATGAGGCAGGAAAAAAACAGTGGTAGATTTAAACTGTCTAATATAATTATATTGGAAGAAGCATAGGAAATACAATCATCAAATCCAGTTCCATCAACTTTTACTAGAGATACATGGGTCAAAAATCTCAACAGCAATTCTGAACACAATATAATAAAATAAATCAGGAACACATGCACATTTCCCCTAGAGAAATCATGTGGAAGTCATAATAGTGTTGCCTATTTAAATATGCCTGTGTTTCCATTACAGTTGTGTTTTATGGTACCTAGCACTTATATCTAGGTACTGAAAGCCCAAAACAGTGGAGTTTATGTGGAATAGGTTTGCATCCATTCATTCATTCAAAAAATATACATTAAGCTCTTGCTATGTTATACATGATTTTTTTGAATTTATCAAAATAGCAAAAAACAATAGCAAAAAATTCACACATCCTCTGTGGAGGAAAGGGAAATCTGCCAAAAAAGGGAGGTGGTATCAGAATTTTGATCAGTCTTCTATACATATGTATTTTAACCACGCCAGGATTCAGCAGGCTTTGCAGCACCACCTCCTAGGATGGGAGAGTCATCGTGTCTGAGTTGGAACTCTTGCTCATGTCTGAATAGCAGTCTTACCAATACTATAACCCCCCTTTCTCTTCTGTCTTTTCATCACACTTATACGGCAAACGTTCATTGCTGGATAACTAAACAATACGATTTTTCTGTGCCTGCACCTCAACAGTCAAGCACTGCTGGAGAAAGTCAAATAAGTTCAATTATTAGTTTACAATCAATAAATTCAAATGGAATGAAATCGGCAATTCTACTTTGTCCTTTTCCTATAACTCACCCTTATAATTGGCACATGTGTGCATATGCACACACTCGAAAGTTCTACAGTCTTCTTAAATCTCAGGCTTTTCCTCCTCTCATTAAACCTCAAGTCTTGCTTTATAGATGATATACATATAAATAGCCCAGGAACTTCCCAATGCAATCATACGACATTACTTATATCTGTAAACCTCATCCTTTTTCTCTCCTGTTACAAGAGAGGAAAGCCCTTACTATTGAATGCTTTGTAAATCCAGTATACTCTTTCTTATTCAATAATATTCCATTACTGAATTTACTTTTCCCTTTTCATATTCAGCCTATACCTGTCACCTGGATTTTTCTCATTGTCTTTTAGACATGGTCAACTCTTTATCATTGGAAACAAACACACCTCACCATAGTCACTTTTCCCCTCATTCTTCTCCAGCTACTTTCTATTCCCCTTCTTAGGCAATATTGTTTTCTAAAATGTTGTCTCCATTTTTTGAACTGGCTCTCACTCCATTATTCTGTATATTCTAGTAAGGATGCTCCAGCTGCTACAACAGAAATTCAAAATTAACAAAGGCTGAAATGAAAGTGAATTATCTCTCTCATAAAAATTGAAGCCAGAGTGGCAGCATACTTCTGATAAAATTTCAATACCCATGTTCCTTCTCTCTTGTTGCTCTGATATCCACAGAGTGTTGCCTTTATGTGTATAGTCAAAGATGGCCCACTATCATGTCCACATTCCAGTCACTGGTCAAGAGAAAGGGAAAAAGAAAAGATATTATGAAAAAGTTCTGTTACATTATCTATAAATCAACAACATGATCACGTTTAGCTGTGATGGTAGTTGGAAATGTTGGCTTAATTTTGCAGGTATACAACTAGAAATTGGAGGTTCTATTACTCTGTCTGAGAATAGGAGAATGGATACTGGGGGACATAGAGCAGAATCTGCCATATACTCCTATTTTATATTTACATCACTCCTCCAAAATAACTCACTCTAAGGTTGGTGATCATGTCCATGAATCTAAATTCAGTGAGCATTTTTCCATCCTCCCCTTATAGCATCTCACATCAACAATTGGCAGTTTAATTATTCACTTCTTGATTTTTTTCTTTTCAACTTCTGTGACACAATAGTCTCTTTCTTTCCTTTGATTTCTCTGTCATGTACTCTGCAGAATTATTTTCTTCTGGGCCGGCCTGTGGCTCACTCGGGAGAGTGCGGTGCTGATAACACCAAGGCCACGGGTTCGGATCCCATATAGGTGATGGCTGGTTTGCTCATTGGGTGAGCGTGGTGCTGACAACACCAAGTCAAGGGTTAAGATCCTCTTACCGGTCATCTTTTTTAAAAAAAAAAGAATTATTTTCTTCTATCTATGAAATCCTGAAGTTTATTACATGTAATACTAGACTATTCTTTTTCTTTTCTCTGCATTCTACCTCCATAAAAAACTCACTGATATATCTGGTTTCAAACACCACCTGTAAGAAAAGATCTTATAAGTATATTTCTTTTCTTTGCTCCCTTGATTCATGCCACCATCAACTTGGGCATGTTCCAGTGCTTCCCATCCCAGTTAATGGCACCATTATGTTCCCAGGTGGAAAAATTCTAGTGCCTAACATAGTTTCTAGTTTACAGTAGGCACTCAATACATATTTTTAAAGAATAAATAGGTTAACCCACGGACCAATGAGATGATGACTCATCTATTCAGGAGAATCCTTTCTTTAGCACAGTGGTGTGCTTCATACTTCTTAAAGATGGTAAAATTGAGGCCTGGAGAGATGGAATTATTTCACAGGATCATTTAACAGACAGAAGAAAATAGGTTCCAAAAAAGTCTGTCTATGGTCTTTCTATAACATTATATTATCAATTTCTGACAGAATCTGAAAGAATATAGTGGCAGGAGGAACAGAGAGGAGGGGGTGTGTGATAATTCACTTTATAATGTATTGTATGTAGAAAGAAAAGGGGAAGAATGTGGAATTTTGAATTTGAGTCATTAGGAAAAAGATTGGTGCTATGAAAAGGAGAAGTGATAAAGTCAATTTTTGACAAAATGAGTTTAAACTGCTAAAAATCCAGGGGAGATTTCCACAAGCTATTTCAAAGAAGAGTGATTTTAGATACACATCCTAAGAGTGATAATTGGAACCCCAATATAGGGTGGAAATGCCAACAAAGGGAGTATTAAGAGAGGGGGGAAAAAAAAAACCCTTTGAGATTTTTCTTTCTGCTGCTTCTGGCCTCTGCAAATGCTGGCTAAAATTCAAACTGCCTGGTTTGTCGTAAAGTCTAGTACTGGCCATTTTATGGAAAATTCCGTTTTTTCACTTCTGACCTCAATGGCCTCACAAATCTCCATCGATTGTGGTTTTCGGGACATTAACTATCCTGTTCTCATTGTCTGTCTGTCTGGATAGCAAATTTCTTCTCCGTGGCATCACATTATTCTCTCTTTATATGGTCATCTGTGATTGTTATTATAGATATATTCATTTTATATGTTTATTCTGAGTTTTTGAAATAAATGTTTAGTCTAATAAAGCTATATTATTGAAATACATGTTATCTCCAATTGAATGCATACGCTGGTCATTCTCATACTTTTTCCATGTTGATCCACATGTAGATGAAGAAATTTCCCTTGGGTGTCACAAGATTTTGATGGTTTCTCTACTACAGAAATATAAGAGACTGTTAGAAACAGAAGGTAGAAAAAATTTGATGAGGTCTAAATTTATTCAAGAGCATCGCCATTGAAAGGTTAAGAGTAGCGTGTGATCATGTTGAGTTCACAGCAGTACCCTCTAAAATGGAAATTTCTTGATGGCTAGGAACATGTCATACTCATTTTAGTTTCTTCAACAATTAGTCCACTCTCCGGCACATGGAAGTCACTCAGAATTTTGGGTGGTTTAAAATTAACTGAGATAGTCAAACATCTTACAGCTCACTAAGAAATAAACATAACTAGAAGTTCAGTTTCTACTAAAATAAGAAAATAAATTATATTTTGCCTTAACTGTACCATGATTTAAAGCTTAAATCACAGCAAAAATTTTTAAAGGTCATGGAACAAAATGTTCATGTTATTGGCATTCATAAAGTTAAACCTGGTACCAGTATTTTCTTTGGAAAACATAATTGAAAAACTAAAAAAGAAAAAAAAAATTCAGAATGGACAATCTGCTTCAAACTGTTGCAAAATTGGGGGAAGTCTCTTGCTGTTCAACACAGTGTCACACAATTTATCACGATTATTATAGTGATTGTGTCTGCCTTTAGGGAAAATCCAAGGCAGGACTGGGTATTATACTAGCTCAGTGTGATCTCTGCAGGCAAATATATCACCATGTGGCAGAGTACTATGCTGAAACAAACTGCCCTGTGCAAGTCTGAAAAATGATAACTTTTAATCCCTGTAAGATGTATGGCAGTATAACACTTTAACTGTTTTTCCATTCCCTGGTTTTTAAAGCAATTACATTGTAGGCTGCAAGGCACATTGTTAGATGCATTTTTCTGTCCTCAAAACTTTTCTTCCCCTATTGAATGTTTTTCCAATATGAACACTTCCTAAATTGCTATGGAAACTTATTATGAAGCACAGAAGTTGTAAAAGCAACTAGAAAATTCAGGTTTTGAAACAAAGCAAGAAATCATTGCTTAATATGGGGTTCACTTGTCAGCAAATAACCCTCTCTTCTATATACATATATGCTCTTCTAATGAGAATTACTTGCATGTAATTTCAGTGTATCTTCATGAACCTGAATTGTGAAATTGTTCAGTAGATCTCTGACATTTATGACAGATATATGTTAATTGTTTGGGAATTCTCAAAATCCTTAATACCACTATAGTAAATACTTTTCCCCACAAGGTAAACTACAATTGAAAAGTGTTTGAGGCTTCCAATTAAATCTTTAATGATCCTATATGGAAAGAAAGTCACTGATAAATATATTAAAAACATTTCACTTGAATCATATTTTCATAGAATTCTGTCTTCTTTGTGCTTATCTTTATAAAATAGACAAAAAACTTATAAAAGTTAATGTGTTTGTACCAATGAGTAGTAGAAAAACAACCCCTACTGCAGTGTAGAAAGTAGGAGTTGCCTAGTCTAACTCATGAAAGTAAAAAAAAAATTCTTGCTCCTTTTCTCCAGCTGCTCCATGTGTCTCAAATTGGTGACTCGTCAGAAATGAAAGTTAATTATGTGCAGTGAACTTTCAAGTCTATTGTAATAAGTTGACATGGAAAAATTCCTGCTCCAGGGAAAGCTTGAATTAAATGAGGTCATCAATTTGAAAGTAGAAAAGTAGGTGAATATATTAACCTTTGATCTCAAGGTTCAGACAAATTGTAGGTCCATTTGTCTACCGATCCATGCCTTCTTCAGTCTCCTTCACAGTTTCTATAGCTCTGTAGCTCTTCATAGACACTCTTCTTATTCATTCATTTACTCATTCACTCAAAAAATTATTAAGCACTTCTAAATGTTTGGTACTGGGTGAACCAAAGAGTGGGGTAATGAGGCACTGAATACATAAATCAAAAATACATGCTAAAAATTGTGATATGTTCTTTGAATGAAAACCTAAAGTAATAGAAGACAGAATACTAAGAGATATGCTCTAGACTGTGTGCTTTGGAAAAACCAACAAACTTGTGCTTCTACTTAACAAACATAAGTCTAGAAATGTCCCCGTTAATAGCTTAGCAGCAGCTATTTTTATCAGAATACAAACATGTTTTCTGGAAGTATTAAATCAGGATGTTTCACTTTCTAAGACTGCCCTATTTGTTACTATAATTGCCATGCTACCTTTTTCCCTTCTTTAGAGAACATGTTACCCACATTAGGGACAAAGAGAATCTCTCAAAGAGAAAAGCATAGACTACCTTCAGAGTGAAATTTTCATCTCACATGAAAATAATATCTTTCCCCAACCCTGAGGCTGCAGTATCACTGCTGCTACACTCACACAGTGACCTTTGCCTCAGCCCAGCTAAGATGTTTTTCTTACACTTATAAAAAGAGGGTGAAGAATATTTCTCCAAATAAATACCCCTTACATTTTTAGTATTACTGATAATATCAATTATTACTCCACTCAACAAAATAAAGCATTGCCTATATTATAAATGCTCCAATCATATTATTTCTCCTCTCCGAACACTCTCCCCCAACACCTACCTAAAATCCAAGTCCAACATTGTCAGTACATTGCCCATAAGAATTCGGAGATAAAAGTTCTCTTAAATGCCATCTCCCCAGTCCAGTGGTTTTCAAGCTATGAAGGACAGTCAGGCAGGACCGTGGGCTCCCTCTTCCTCTTTGAAAAAGGAGCTCATATCTGATCAATAGCTGGTTGGTGATCTTCATGTGATTTAGTTGAAACAAACCTCTGAGTGCTATAAAAGTATGAAATCACTAGTTTACATCACTACATCACTGTGTGTTTAAACAAATCAAGGAACTGAAACAAAGACTAAGATTGCTTTCCCAACTTAGAAAAGTCCTTTGTGGCTGATAGCATCAGCAGTTGTTCTTTCTATTTTCCATTTTTCACTTGGCCCAAGATAAGTTGTTATTTGTAGTCAGTGCATTTAAAAAGTGACACATCCAAAGATGACACAGGGATGGAAATATAAAAGTTGTGTCCAAAAGTGGACTCCCCTTTCCTTAGAGGTTAAAATTTTTAACCTTGTGGTGCATCTCAGAATTATCCCAGAATAAAATGCTTACAATAAGGCACAATCTCATTGGATACGCATGGAAACCACCTTTATAAAAATTCATTATGAAGTTAAATATACTTCTATTACAGGCGCAAAGGCAGAATCAAGGAAAGCAAAAAAGAGAGTTGGCTAAATGCAGCCATAAGCCTGTCTCACTGTGCTTTTATTCTTTCCAAAGACTCAAACTAATTAAGAGCACTCAGCACCTGTCAGAGACTTAAAACAAAAATAAAAGGTCTAGTTAGAATGTTGGAGCCTAGAAATCTTAAGAGAATGTCCCAAATTGACACCAGAAATACTGCTGGGCAATTCAAGAGAAGACAGCTTATTGACCAAAGTAGCTAAAATTGCCAGGCTTGTGACACTTTAGTAAAGGTAAAGGATTTACCCTTGATAACCTCTAGCAGCTATTTGTTCTGTTGCAATCAGGAAATAATAATAGATGAAGACATGGTCACTGCTGTTTAGACCTCAGAGCATGGGAGACTTTGAATCTGTTTTTAGTCAGCAGCTTGTCACAAGGATGGTGGAAGTCAAATAAAAAGTAATGAGATAGATTTTTGACAAGTTTATTAGAATTTTTACATTGGATTGAATATAATCATTCAAAAATGTTTGAATTAATATATATCTTTCTAATGAAGTTTTATTTCTAAATTGTTTTCAATATGTTTTTCTTATTATTTCTATAATATTTTCAATATGTTTATTTTTATTGCTCATATATTATAAAAATTGATCTCTGCTATCTTAAAACAAAACTTTTCTCATGCCTCATTCCTGCTACCCCTTTGAGATATAATCCTATTGCTTTTCTTGCTACCATTTTTAAGTCAATTCCCAAGATGTCAAGGATTCCTCAACATACCCTACTGCAGTGAAATTTCCTTCCCTCACACACATTTAAAATCTGGTCGTGTCTTGGTCTTCAACCATTACGTAGCATTTTCCAACTTTCTCTGTCTTGAAGTTGTTTGCCTGTGCCTTCTGTTCCATGGTTTTAGACCACTATTTTTACATTTCTTGTCTACTTCATAGTTCTTTAGCATATTCCATGTCCTCATACATAGGTTTTTAAAATAATTCTGCTCGCTACTGACTTGAATGTCTCAGATAAATTCCATATCAGTCATCTTTTGAGCCTCTATTTATTCCCGACTGGAATAGCTATAATCATAATAGCTAGATTTATTCACAGAATTATTGGAATCAAATGGGATAAACTGTGTGAAATTAAATCACAAATTTTAATTGTTTTTTTAAGATATGTTGACCTGTCCTTACCAATTAGAATTGCCTCAGCAAAGGTGATGCAAACTGGCCAGAGACCTCTGTGAAATCTCTTTTTCTAGTTGTCTGGGAACATGGTCTTTTTTTTCATGGTTGACAGACTAGAGGGTAAAGCTAACTAGTCCCATGATACAGAGAAAACCTGTATGAGAGACAGGGACAGACTCCAACCATACCACATGAGCTCCTGAATCCAGCCATACCCTTGGATGCTTCAGAACTATGAAATAATCAGTTTTTTCTCTTTCATCCTATTTAACATTTATTTTTAGTTACCAATTGACAATTGATTAATGCCATATTTTTCCTCTTGCTTAATTCATAGTGGATATGTGACTTCACTCCTATCAGAATGGGAATGATTATTTATGTGCATAAATATATTTATATTACTCATTCAAAAGTGCCAGAAGGCTATAAAGAAACATGCAATCATAAAGCCTTCTCCAATTAAACTGAACCTGAGAGGTCAAACATCCCCAAGTCCCCCCCTTGTTTACTTACACTTATGTATCCATCCTGAATGCCACCCCTCTTCCCACATTTATTTATGCTCTGTTGAAATATCACTGAACCCACCAAGCACACATCAAATGTCATTTCACTTTTTTGTAAGTCCTGTCTTGCCACTGTAAAACTGGATATCCTCTCTTTCTTCCTACTATTCTATTTCTACTTCTTTTATGGTCATCCTCTGTTTTGGTCATCTAGACGCCTTTCAAAACTTTCTTATTAAAGTGTAAGCTCTTTGAAGGCAGGGATTTTGTACTCACCTTTGTAGCTCCTGCAATGCACACAAAATGATTTGCAAATAGCTGATATTGTGTTACTATTGGCTTGATTGAATTAAATTATTTTCTTAAGGAAATAAAAAAAAATTATCTTTGACATGTTAAAATTTTCCTCTCTACCCACACGAGAATGAGGACAATATAGTTTTAGGGTGTCAGAAGGAAAATATCATTAGCTGTATGTTTATGAACAAGTTATTTTAATCTCTCTTGGACTTAGATGACTCAATTTGAAAAATCAGGGAAATGGATTAGTTGAGTTGATGGAAGTTAGAGAAGTTAGGTTTGTTCAAACCTCATGATATAGGAGAAAGAATCATCCCTGAAGATAGAATAGGTCATGGGAAGGGGCTATGAACATGGAAGGAAAAATTATGAAGAACCCATTTCCTTTTCACTGAGTAATTTCCTCACGTTCTTTTATTTTGCAGAGATGTGATTTGGTTCACAACTGGAAACATTGAAACAACAGGGTCCAGAGATAAAAGAGTGCCATTTTAAGTGAGTTTTATCTGTGCCCCCTTGAAGACACCATAGTTTTATCACAATATTAAACTTTAGCACTTCTAAGCCCTACAAACATTGTAGAGTTTAAAAGGCAGCTGTTAGAAGAGGTGTGAAATTAGTTAGGGTCTAGTCAAAAGACATAAAACCAACCACTTATTCTAACATTAGTGAATAATTATTTAATACATTAAACTTCTTAAAAAATTAAAAAGGAAAGAATTAAGAGGGAAAAGGGGAATGATAAATTATGAAAACAGCAGTGGAATAAGCAGCTACAAGCCCTAGGACTGAGGAAAAAGAAGGAGAGGTTAGAATTATTAAAATTTAAAAGCTTGGAGGAGGGTTCTTGTGGGACTGGGACTCAGATGTTTGAGGAGGAAATGCTAGCCAGCTGGTGGCAGAAATCTCTGAAGAGAACATGATAAGGCTGGATCGTAAGTGTTGGAAAAAACCTGCAAACGGGAATCAACTGCTGCTTAATGAAGAAGTAATGCTCAGGTGATACTGACAGGAACAGGCAGCAGAGAGATAACAAATAAGATGGTCCCTAAGGTCCCATCTTCCTGCTTCTTCCCCTCCCCCCTCACATTCCAGTTCCTTCTAGAACCCCCTATGGGTGGAATCTAACAGGAAAGCCAAAATATGATTTGCTAACTCCCAGCCCCAGGATTACAAACCAGAGTGTGGAGGGGGGAGTAGAAGATTAAAGCTGAGTGAAAGCTGAGAGACAATCGCTTGGTAATTGGCACAGAGGAGGTGTGAAATTATAGAGGAGGATATATCACAGGAAGGAGATCCATATTTTATGAAGATATGAGGCTTAATTTAGAACAGGTTTTCTAAGAAACATGAAAAATATCCTTCCCACTTTTTAATCAAAAAGAATATGAGTTATTTCAAGAAGCTTCATTTTTATCACAGAAGAAAAAACTGAAGAATACTGAATGTTATTAAGCAAAAGTTGATATTTTAGTTCAGAAAGAAACTTAATACAGTGCTGGGAATTAATGCATTTCCTCTTTAAGAGGCCCTGCTGTTTGAAAAGAGAAGGTCATAAATCTGTTATTTAAGCTAATTACTGTCAACTCCTTTATGCAGAAGTCTATACAGAAGATCTTGCATATTTGACATTCCAGGACAATGCCATCTTTCTTAATTATAAATTAATTGGCCTAACTAGATGAATCCTTCTAGTTACAAAATTCTAATCTCTCCATAGGGGAGCAAAGGATACAGTAAAAGAAACTTGAGGTTGGAATTCATTGCAAAATGTTCTCCACTTTAGTTCATTCTGACCCTCTACAACCCAATCATAAATAGTTATTTTATTGAGCACTCAATTCCAGAATCTTCAGAAAGGAAATGGAAACACTTATTGTGTAAAATAAACTTAGAAGAAAATAGCACCATTTACCACCTCCTAGTTTCCTATTTCAGTTTTCCTGGGCAGAATATTCTCAAGGAATATACCTCTCTGGGATGCATTTTGTTGATAACTAATAAGTATTTCTTTTAAACTACGACTTGATTGCACTGGAACCCTTCAAAGATGGTTTTTATATAGAAAAAACACAAAGGAGAGAAATAGAGTTTTATCGCATTATTCAAATAAGAATGATGTGCCAATCAGAGCCAACTCTTCCTGAGTTGAAAGATATATAGACATACATATATATATAGTTAGGTAGATACAGCTGGAAATAGATATATAATTGTATAGTTATATATAGTTATAGTTGTATCAATCATATACAGTTAAATATAGTTATATGGAGTCATCCCTCAGTATCTGTGGAAGATTGGTTCCAGGACCCACTGTGGATACCAAAATCTGTGGATGTTCAAGTTCCTGATATAAAATGGCCTAGTGTTTACATATAACCTAAGTACATCCTCTCCTGTACTTTAAGGCATCTCTAGATTGCTTATAATACCTTATACAATGTAAATTCTAGGTACATAATTGTTGTATTGTTTAGGGAATAATGACAAGGAAAAAAGTCTGTATGTGTTCAGTACAGATGAAGCCATCTTTTTTTCCCCACGTATTTTCAATCAGTGGTTGGTTGAATCCACAGATGTGAAACCCACAGATACAGAGGGCTGGCTGTAGTTATAGTTATATCAGGTCAGATTATAGTATATTATCTTCAGTGCTTCACCACCCACAGGTGCCTGTCCCATCAGATGTCACATTAGGCACAGGAATTTATTTGTTTAGGCCTTCATAATCGTATTTCACTACACTGGGTAGGTCAATGCCTTTACAACTCAACTTTGGGGTCATAGGAATTTACATATATGTAAGTTAGTTATGATGTGGACTAGACTCACATGCAATTTGTTATTACTTTTGCTCCAGGTGGCTTTTATTCAGATTATAACATAGCTTAACTAAACGAGAGCTTATCTTTACCCTGAATGTGAATTCTCAGGTTCCTGTGTTGTCTTATTATATCTTCCTTAATTCTATTCCAGTTTACTTTGACTTTCACCAGTTTCTTTTACTTTCCTTTGGATCCCCAATTATACAGCAAGTCTGCTGAAAGCAGATTCGCTCAGCCTTTGCTTGTCTAAAAATTATTCACTTTATTTATTTTTTATATTTTTTTATTTTAATAAATGTTATTTTATATATTTAAGGAATACAACATGATGTTATGATATATATATATATATATATAGTAAGCAAATTAACATACCATCTTCTCACATTCACTGATATTTTTGAAGGTTGTTTTTGTGTTTTATAAAATCCTAGGTTAACAGCTGTATTTTTTCTTTAAGAATTATTAATATGCTTTTCTAGTTTGTTATGGCTTGCATTTACTCCTGATGAAAAGTCAATGATAATTTTTATTTTCAGTTTTATTCTGTGTAATGCATTTTCTTCCCCCTCTGGCTGCTTTAAGATTTTCTTTTTTATCAGTGGTTCCAGAAATGTGATTATAATGAGCCATGGTGTATTATTCTTTGTGTTTATATCACTTGGAGTGTGTTGAGCTTCTTGGCTCTGTGCATTTATGGTTGATATGAAATTTGGAACATTTTCAGCAAATATTCCTTCAAATATTTTGTCTTCCCCTCTCCTCCCTTCTCTTTCCTTTCTGGAAATTTGATCACATATATGTTATACTGATTTTCCCACAGACAATGAAGGATCTGTATTTTTTCTCAGCATTTTTTCTTCTATTCTTCAGTTTGTATAGTTTTTATTGCTATGTCTTTAAGTTCACTGAGCCTTTTGTCTAGAGAATCTAATCTGCTATTAAGTCTATCAAGTAATTTTTTTTTTTCCTTTGGGTGGCTTATCAGTATGGGGATCTGAATCCTTGACCTTAGTATTACCAGCACCATGTTCTCCCAAGTCAGCTAACTGGCCAGCCCATCCAGTAATTTTTTTTTTATTCAGATATTATATTTTGGGGCTCTAGAACTTCATTAATTTCTTTTTTACATCTTCCATTTCTCTCTCTGTTGTGTTTGTATTTTTATTTATATCGTTAAGCATATTTGTCATTTTTAAATTCCTTGCTGGCTACTTACACCATCTCTATCAGTTCTGTGTCTGTTTTTATTCACTCATGTTTCTCATAGCTATTGGTCACATTTTACTTCTCATGTCTAGGTCTTTTTTTTTTTGTACATTGAATATTGTGAATACTATGATATTGAGTGTCTGGACTTTGTCGTTGCCTTGCAGAAGACTGAGCTTTGTTTTGGCAGGTATTTAACTTAATTTACTTGCAGCTTACTGAGATATCCATGCTCTTGCATTACTCATCACTGTGTCAGAGTTGAAAGTGTTCCTAAGTACAAAGTTGAGGTGATCATATGGCTCACTTGCTTATGTTCCTTCTCTCAGGAATCGTTCCTGAAATGCCTATTATCCTGTTTCTGAAAACAGTTGTTTTCATACATTTTTCCCATTTTATAGTTGTTTACAGCAGAAGTTCTAATCTGTATGGGTTTCTTTGTCATAGACAGAAGTAGAGTAAGTTATTGTTTAATGGCATTAATTCACCCCCAGGACAATAACAGTGACACCTAAAGAAACAAAGTATTCAGTAACTAAGACCATAAACCTCCCAGAAAATCTGGGCGAGAGTTAAGACTATCAAACTATTGTTTCTTTTTGTGCAGTAGTTGAAACTATTGTCATTAGTTACAGGCCATTTCTTAAAAATTTCTTCTAAACTTATATAGGAGAATGTCATGGGGACATCCTTAGAGTGCCAACAATTTTATTTCTAGTTGCAGAAAAAGGATGAAAATGACTGGGATGAACCCAGTATGAAGAAAGAGGAAATAAAGAATCTGAGCTTGAGGGCAGTGAAGTTATACTTGGCATTTAGGTAACACTCAAACATTTGGGAAAGAACAACGTGAGGTGGCTCTGAAAGCTTTACTGAAAAATGAGGATACAAATAAAGCAGCCTACCAGATGCACAGGATAAAGGGCAGAAGGGGCTCTGAGGCGGGGGGGGCAATAATAGCTGTACTTACTTATGTAAGCATTTATTAGTAACAGAAAGAGCAAGTGATGTTTGGTTTACAGCAAATTACAAAGATAGTATTACTGTTTTCATAAGATAAGGAATAAGGATATCCTAGGGAATTAAAATATCATTACCTGTAGCTAATGTTCTGGGGTCTCTGCCCTACAATATGAATATTAAGGAAAGATACAGCTTTGGAGGCCCACTGATATATTATGTGGTAATTGTTTGCATTAACTTATACGTATCATTAACACAAGAAAAAAATCACATGCTGGTCTGTTTGGTTTTATGTATAGATTTTAGTTACTGGAATATAGAAAAACAGAGGTTATTCTAGCCTCTTTAGCATAGGGAAGCCTGACTGAATTAGGTCACTGGGGATGGAAATGGAAGGAAAGGAAGCGGGAGAAAAGAGAGGAAGGTGGCAGTAATGCAGCTATTTGCAGTAGGATTAGGTACATATCATTGCCAAACTATTAGCATCACTGAGTATGGCATATAAAAACTTGGCTCCCTAATGCGTGCTGAGGGTTCTCCTTAGGTGGCAGAATACCTCACAGCACCTAAGCTCAGACACATGATTCTTTTTTTCCCAAGTTATGGGCTAGATTCTGGCTATTCTTAAACACTGACGGCAGTTTAACTGTTTTGCATTTTGATGCTTCTGGTGAAGTCAACACAGAATCTTTCTTTATTTTCACTAATTTTTACCAGTGTTGATCGCTTCAAACACACCAAAGTGTTATAGACTATTGTGTTGACAATGTATTTCTACATTTGTAGTCCTTGAAATTTTATTGAGGTTTTTTCTAGGAGATTCTGGGAGGCAGAAATGTACTTATGACATCACATATGCTGAAAGTTTCATCTAAGGTAATATTTATACCCATTATATAAAACATTTTCCCATTCTGTCAAATTAAGTTTAAAAAGTACACTGGCAGATACTGCTTGGTTTCCACTTAATCATCTGCTATGGCATCAGGCTCCTTGAGACTTGCAATACTGTCCTGGAGTCATAAAGGTGAGATGTGTTATGTGGCTTGGAACCAAAGGCCAAATGCTTACAATATTCTTTATGTACAATTGTAGAATAATAGCACACCCTCAAGGTGAATTTTTTTTGCTGATGTTGAAGATCAGAGTTTTTGGAAAACAAAATAAACATCAAGAAAGAAACCTGTAAATCCATTTCATTGCTAACAGCCTGACAGTTAAGGTTATGACAGAATGTTGGTGCACATTGTAATTGCACACCTTGGATTCGCTGTTGATTCTTACTTTGTTTTTCACACTATCTGATAGCAAGAAATAACATTACAGAATTTAATATTCAGTTAGAATCCATACCATAATGTCTCATAAGAATCATGGATAATATTGCCCTTGCAACCACTGGACTATGTTATCTATGTGTATTAGTGAACATGATAGGTACTGTAAACAAGAATTTATGATTTTAAATCCTACAAACTATAGTAATATTATTACATATGATATTATATTATTAAAAGTCACTGTATGGTGAGTTCATCACAAAGCGGCATTCAGTGTGAAGTACAGTTGTTTTGTCTTTTGTATTGAGTTTCAGGGGGCCGAGATGAATGGGGGTGGTTTACTTATGGTGTTTTGCAACTCATTATTAACGTGGATTTTCTCAATCTATTGGTGGAAAATAACTACACTTGTATCCTGTGAGAAGTGTTTTTCAGGATATCTGAAAAAATATTTTATTAAAATTTTCAATGTGCATATGTGTACTGAAAACTAACTTAAAATAAAACCATTCTGAGAGTACACAGGTGAATTTTAAAACATTTTTATTGAGGTTTAGCATACATAAAGGGTACAAACCTTGTGTATACAACTCAATGAAGTTTTACATGTATCTGTCAATATGACATCTAAGGTGCATTTAATATACTAAATGTATATCATATATAATATATTATATGCATATTTAATATTAAGATAAGATACATTAAGATTATGTATAGCTGATATATACATAATGTAAAACTAATGTACTAAATGTATAGCTCCCTATTATGCAACAGAAGAATCTGGCTCTTTCCTTTGGTAAGCAGGAGAAATGGGCCTAGCTAAGCAAATACAGTCTGACTTCCATATCTGTGGGTTCCACATCTGTGAATTCAATTAACTGCAGATTGAAAATATTCAGAAAAAAAGTTACATCTGTACTAAAAATGTACAGACATTTTTTCTTCTCATTATTTCCTAAACAATGCAGTTTAACAATTACTTACATAGCATTTCCATTGTATTAGGTATTATAAGTACCTAATAATCTAGGGTTGCTTTAAAGTATATGGGAGGATGTGAGTAGGTTATATGCAAGTACTAAGCCATGTTATATCAAAGACTTGAGCGTCGGGGATTTTGGTGGCTTTGGGAGGTCCTGGAACCAATGCCCAATGGATACCTAGGGATGACCGTATGTGGTTCAGGGGGCGGGTAGCCAGAAGCCAGTTGTGATGGTCAGTTTCTCAGTTTCATGAGTCAATTTGGCTAGGCTATAGTACCCAGTGACTCAATTACATACTAATCTAGAAGTTGCTGTGAAGGTATTTTGTACACGTGATTAACATCTACAATCATTTGACTCTAAATAATTAACTCTTAATAATGTGGGTGGGCTTGTTCCAATCAGTTGAAAGTTCTCTGAGAAAGAAATTTGGTCTGTAGATTGAAGCACCAAGGAATGAAATCAAGGATTGTGTAGGAGATATGCTTTTATCAAATTATAAAAGGTGATAACCTCAGCTACATGATAACTTTAGTTTCAGATGTCTTTATGTAGTGATAAAGTCTTCTTGGACCTGTGCTGTCCTGATTTCCCCCACTTTTCTGGTTATTCTCTCTTAGTGCACACTTCACTGCATGTCCATTCGTCCCTATTTAGCCTTCGTGGTGGGTTTGACAAAATGGGTATTAACCAATCTTCTCGCTCTGTACTCTCCTCCTAGGCAATTTATCTGTAATTATGGTTTTAATTATAACCATATGGTAATGCTTTCCAAATTTAATTCATCTGCCCAAATCCCTTTTCTGTGATGTGGACACACATGCATAACTCTCTCTCTGACATCTCGACTTTAAGTTATCTGAGAATACAAATGCTCAAAACTCAACTCTCAACCTGTTCTACCAGTGGCTGCCTCAGGCACAGCTGCAGGTCCTTCATTGTCCAGGAGCCTTGGAAACCAGCACAAATGCATATGTGCCAATAAAGAAAAGTATTGAGGAGTAAAATTTAGTGTGGAGAGTTAATCACAATCATGTATAGCACTCCTTCCTCATCATGTCCGAGTTTTAAGAAGAATCCCTTTATTCTAAATTCAGCTTCATAGTAAATATTGCAATGCTTTTATTTTTAAGTCTTTATATATGCTCTCAAAAGCACAAATAATATATTTTTGTGTATACTTATACACAATACAGAAGGTAACAGAGATCTAAATAACAAACCTTTTCAAACTTTACTTAATTTTTATAACAGTTCCTGAAATAGGTAATATTACCCCTATTTTATAGGTAAGCCAATGCAGGCACAGAGCGATAAAGTATCTTCTCCAAGATCATGCAACTAGGCTGCAGTAGAGCTAAGATTTGAATATAAGTGTATCTGACTCTGAAGTCCATATGCTTTCAACTTTATGTATCCAGGAATCAACATTCCCTTTGCTAACCTCAATAAAAGACTTATATTCAGAAATAATTAGCTGATAACAATCTTAAAAATTGAATCAAGCATTCACTTTATATATTCCTAGAGTTTGTCACTTTATATATCTTCTATTGTAACATAAAAATGGCACTGAAATATAGATTTATTTTATCAGAAATATTGTATTCTATGTAGCAGCTCTCTCGGGCTGTCTTTTTAACATGGTTTTTTAATATGCATGTCCACATGCTCATGTGTGTGTATGTGTGTTTAACTTGTTGCAATTTCTTTCTGTTTGACAATTTTTTTGTTATTCTGTGCTCTTAGATTCCAGGACTAATTTCTACTTTTACCCATACCATTTTATATGATTCTAAATTAGCTCATGCGAAAAGGTTATTAACTGACTATTAACTTGTTCTTCCATATTATGACTCAATAAAATATCCTGTGGAGAAGAAATGTTAACAATTCTCTTTTACTTTTTGTTATACACAATTGAAACTTCTTCAATAAGATTTTCTAATAAAGATGAGATTGCAAATTACAAACACCTCAATCCTTATTATAAAATAAAAACTATCTCTCTCAATATAGTGCCATTTACAAGGAGCAAGATTAAAATACTTTTGATTTTGAACATATATATTTTTCTCAGGTCATATGACTTAGTTGTTTTCAGATATTTACTTAAATCTTCTTTACAGAATTAAATTGTTTATTACCAACCACCTTATAGAATATACCTTTAGTTGCCAGTTGGCCATGACCTCTTCTCTCAGTCCTGGAAAGCTTTAAGCAGCAGCCCCTTGCAGAACTGTGAATCAGGCAAATGTGTCCCCTACCCAAACCCCCATCACCCAGTACCTGCTGCCAATCCCATTTTTTTTAGTGTCCTACTCTGCATTATGTCTGATTCTTCAAAAAAGATTTCTAATAATAAGAAAAGAAAACACAAGTAAATGGGACAGTATAGATCAGAAAAATCAAACAGATCCCAGGCAAATGTATAAAAGAATGAAAGCATAATCTGTGGTCAAAATGTTTATGTCTGGGGCTGGCCCAGTGGCGCACTGGAGAAGTGCGCCACTTGGGAGTGCGGCGGCGCTCCTGCTGAGGGTTCGGATCCCATGTGGAGACCGGTTCCTGCTCACTGGCTGAGCGCAGTGCGGGCGCAACACTGAGGGTTGCGATCCCGTTACCGGTCAGTAAAAAAAAAGACAAAAAGGAAAAAAAAATGTTTATGTCTGTTTATGAAATAAATTATGTTTACTGGGCCGGCCCGTGGCTCACTCGGTAGAGTGCGGTGCTAATAACACCAAGGCCCCGGGTTCGGATCCCACATAGGGATGGCCGGTTCGCTCACTGGCTGAGCGTGGTGCTGACAACACCAAGTCAAGGGTTAAGATCCCCTTACCGGTCATCTTTATAAAAAAAAAAAAAAAAGAAAGAAAGAAATTATGTCTACTAACTGTTTATATGTTACATTGGATAAGTGGAAATAATTATTCTCTTCTTTCTTTTTTTTAAGCTGCTAATATTTTAACAAGAAACAGCAAAATACAGTAGAATCATATTCATTTTGCGACTGGATTTAAATGATGGCCACTAAACCAGGACATGAAAAAAAGTCTTTTTATATTTTTTCACTTAGATAATAATACAAGAATGGCTGGTATCAGGAAGACTGCACACAATTTTTTAAACTAAAATTAAGTCATATATACCTAAGTTTTTTTGTACTTCCCTAACTCTGTTAACACTGCTATTGAAAAATCATTTTTATCTACTGTATTTTAAGAAGTAAATTTCTGAATATATTAGTTAATGTGTTAGAAGATTTCCTAGATATGTTACATATTTCAGTGTGTTTTTCTCTAATTTGTAAATATATATGGTCAACCAGAGTCACAATACTTCTCTACAATGTTCACTCTATCCAAAAGTTGTAAAAATGCTCCTGTAGAAAATGGCATACCCAGGATGCTATACCATTTGTCTACATTAAAAATAATTTTTTGCACATGATGTAAAGGATGTAGAAGTGTTGAAAGTAAATATAATATGAAATTCTAAGAATATTCCACATGTGGGAGGCATTCTGCTCTCCTAACTTAACTTCAGAAAGAATTGACTTAACTTGAATGATTCAGTTTTGATACCACTTTTGTGTGGATGATTTGGAATGCTTTTACCTTTTTAATAATTAACTGTATGTCAATTCAATTAGCCACGCGGGACTCTGGATCAGCTATTTAGACCACACTCTGATTGAACATACTAAAATCCTTTTGTGAGTGTTCAATTCTTGGAGTTCTCGGGTCCTATCTCTCTACTGTGCTTTATAGCCTGAATAAAAGTAACATGGCTTATTTCCTTCAGGGAAGAGGTGTTTTAGTGGCTTGAGATGCTATCTTGTTTTTAAATGCATAATTATAAGTTTTGCATTTGCCTGAAGATTTTAATAATTTAAAAGATGCTTTTCTAGTAATCAAAATGAAATAATTTTTTCCTGATAATTACCTCAGTCACATTTAAAGAGTCAGTGATGAACATGTTCATGCTGTGAGATATAAAACGGTGATTAAATATAATTTAGCATTGAATATACTTTTCTCTCTGCCATGTATTGAAATCGCTATTTAAATTTAGTTCTTGTGAGAAATTGATATTTTCTTAGTGGGATACAATTATTAATAGCCTTATTTTCATTCCAGGAAAAATAAGTTTTCTTCAAATTTCTTATTTTTGTCATTTGTGATTGTAAAGTATGGAGGCACTGAGCAGCCATGGAGAATCTGTGAAAGAATTTGATCCTAAACCTGCACATCATGATGGGAGAGAGACAGGGAATTAAACCACTTCAAAAACTACTTTCAGAGTAGTTTTATAGACTAAACACGATCTCTCAAGAGGCATAACTATCTCAGTTTTAATTCCAGGATTATTCAAAACAATAATATTTAGTATTATAAGGGAGAGTAGTACCACGGTACCCCTACAATAGTTAATAGACAGGAATTCGTCAAGTAGAACTAGATTTTACTTCTAGCCTTCAACCTTGGATTAGGCCATAGGGCTAGGTTACATTCCCTAAAAGAAGACTGGCAAAATCAGGTCTTGGGAAAAGATATTCAACCTATACATGGTATTTGAGTATATCCAGGTAAGAACTGGGCAAGAATACAGAAGAATTAGTGAGAAGTCCAGGCCTTTGGTCCTTTAAACAAAGGTAATTACAGGATGTGTATTTGGTGCTAGGTCTGGGTAGAGAGAGGTTTAGGGGATTGGTGGTGGTGGTGGGTAAATATGACTATGAAATAGCACAAAGTCTAAGGTGTGTTCCTTGAGAAATTAAAATACTGTTGACAATAAGTAAACACAAGGTGTCACTCCAGAGTTTAGTGGTCATGACTAAACAACCAGACTTCAAACACTTAAATCTGGATTATTTAATTTTGATTTTTCTTAGGAGACAGAGCAGGCCTGGGCATCATTGGGTGTTGTTATAGGAATGTGGAGAATAAAATATTAGGGGATCAAGACAAGAGACAAAAGTCCTCTCTACATTCCAATAACAATGTCTAATGGTACCCAGGCCTGCTCTGTCTCCCAGGAAAACTTAGAATTAAGTAGCCTTGCAAGATTTTTTTCATATAACGAGGACTCTCAAATATTTTCTTCTTCTGAATATAATTCTAGTTCATCTACAGAGCTGCTTAACTGCTTTATAAAGTAGAATGTTAATGAATGCTGATTCCTTTCTCTAGTAAAAGAGTTTCTAGAAATCTAAAACTTCAACTCCAACATCAGAGAATTGGCATTGAGTAGAGAAATCAAAGACATTTATGATAACTTTGGGAAAAAATAATCTAAACGTACATTATTTTTAAAGAAGACAGAGGCAATATCTTGTAACTCATGGAATTTGGAAGTGGGGGTATTTTGTAAAAAGCTTTATGCTCTCAGAGATGAGGAAATTTAAGTTAAAATGTGATTTTTCCATATTATCGTCCAATCAATATTCATTTAAAAATATTTATGTAGCATCAATTATGTGTCAGGTGCTCTACTAAAAGTAATGATAGACAATGATAATTTTAAAAGTCATACATTGTATATCATTATATACATTACGTTAATAATATTGTACTAATATTAATTTCCTATTTTATCAATGTATTATGGTTATCTAAAGTGTGTACGAAGCTGTGTGAATGGTACAGAGAAAACTGCACTATTCTTTCAACTGCTTGTTAGTTAAACTATAAAAAAGTAATATAAACAAACAAACAAGAACAGACACATGACGCCTGTCCTCACAGATGCTACAGTATACAAAATGGGACAGGATTTAAGCAAACAATCACAAAAAATGTATTTAAAAAATCTCAACTGTAACACATCCTATGAAGCAGAACACTGAAACACAAGTCTTGTGAAGATGTACACTAATTAGAAAACCAGGGAAAACATCCTTGTGGAAGTCATGACATTGATTATAGTTAACTATGTGAAGAGGGGAAGGAAGGGCATGGCAGCCAGGTGGAACAGCATATGCTAAAATCCTGTGGTATGAGAGATCTTGGCAAGTTTAAGGGGCTTAAAGTAATTCAGTTTATCCAGAGTACAAAGCAAAGTGGATAAGGATGCTATACCGGATGGGGTACCAGATAATGCAGGGCACATAGGATATGACAGAGTTTTAACTTTGACTCAATAGCAATGAGAGGCCTCTGAAATCTTCTAAGATGGTCTACATATTATATGATAATTAATTAACCTTAGGGAAATATGTATATTCTTTTTTACTAGCTAACTGGACATGTCTACATGGCACAATGATTTTTTGTCAATTCAGGTGAATAAAGACTTATAGCATACAATCTCAATGCTAACTTTTTTTTGTATATTCTGTTTTTAAACATTTTATCCAAATACATCACATATGCAGAAAAGTACACAAATCACAAAAAAACAGTCCCATGAATTTTCACAAAATGAATACTCCCATGTAGCAAGTACCCAGATGAAGAATTAGAGCATCAAGAATGCCCCAGAAGCCTCTCTCATACCCCTTCCTAATCACTGCATCCTCCCGCCTCTCAGTGTGTGGCTACTATTTGACTTCTGTCCTGAGGTCTAACTCTTGCTTCTTTGAAGCTCTGTAAGTGAAATTGTAATGTATTCTTCTGTATCTGTCTTCTTTCACTCAGTATTAGGTTTATGATCCATCCATGTCATTGAATGTAGCAGTCACTTGTTCATTTTCTATTATTGTTTTTCCATTGTGTGAATATTTATTGATTTATCGATTCTACTCTTGATAGACATCTGTGTCATTTCTATCCATTTACTTTTAAGCATGAAATATGATGGTCCAGGTCATTGTTTTAATATAGCAGATTCATTTATGTAAACCATTTTTAAAAAACAATTTAAGTCGCAATACATACACAAATTGAATTATTAACATAATTTAACAACAGAGTCATAATGTTCTAAAAGCACTGGAGAAAATTAGAAAATTTTAAATTTCTTATTGATGAAACAGTTTGAAATATAAATAGAAACAAAATTTATAGCTTGGGTAATAAGGCATTTAATTAACAACATTCAAATTGAATATTTAATTTTATATTTTGGTGATTTATATACATAGTTATGATACAGGTTTCCTAATTATATTTCATGCAGAAAATGGGGAAATAAAGACTTTAATAATATTGTTTACAAATAATGGTAGGTTTCAAAAAATTCTAAAAGCTTTCTCAATTTTTTTCTAGAAACTGCTGTGTTTGCTTATTTGATCCATTCACTGCCCTTCCCCATCTATGATCTGTATTGTACAAAAAAAGTGTTCTAGTTTGGGTTCTTTCAGAAGCATCTGTCAAGAAAAGATTAGACATGCAAGAGACTTATTGAGGGAAACAGCTGTGAAGCAGAAAGGAGGAGTGGCCAGAGAGGGTGGAAAGAGTCTTTAGACCATACTGTGCATGTGGCCTCTGGGGTTAAGAGGGAACAGGAAGGAGAATTGACTAGGAAAGGTCTCACAACACAAGACAGCTTTGTCCAAGACAGTGTGGAACCTTGAGCCAAACTGCCCAGTAAAGGAATTCCAAATTTGCATGATATCCTGCTTTAGTATCCCTGTTATGAGCCTGAAGCAGCCACATGCAGTGTAGCATGAACAGAGGCAGGGGTGGGTCCAGAAGGCAGAAGCTGGGACTGCCAGTCAGTGATGCTCCGGCATCAGGAGACCTGTGTGAAGCATTTTCATGGCTGCCACAGTCCTGCCTCAGAAATATGCACATCTACTAACACAAATAGTTGCACAAGAACAGTTCACTCATATTTTGAATGGGTTTTTCTTCCTTGAGGAGAGACTTAGGAGATGGCAGTTAGTGGGATGAACTGCCACCCTCATCACTGAGGTTGGTATCAGAGCACAGATGGTGCTCATCCTCTCCCTCCTCCAGTGTCCATTCTAATTTCCTTTCAGGCTTTGCTGTTGCCTTAGTAAGTCTTAATGGCTTACCTAGTGATGTGACTCAAACTGTCATTCCTGCAGATTCTGAGACTTTCGCAATAATAAATTTTGCAGGCAGTATTTCTATATGTATTGATTTATAGTTATAATGTGGTACAGGTAGACCAGAAGGCTCTGTAATGGATCCACACATATTCTTCCTTGATTCTATTGTGTAACAGTAGCCTGAGCTCCTCTGCTGATCCAGGTAAATTACCTCTTATAAGATGGTGATTTCTTTTCTCCTCTGCTAATCCCTGGACACAAACTTTTCAAATTACTCTGGGGGCATCCATAAATTGTAGTTTATTTATTTATTTATTTATTTATTTATTTTGTCTTTTTTTTTTTTTTATTGACCGGTAACGGGATCGCAACCCTCGGTGTCACGCCCGTACTGGGGACCAGGGACCAGCAACGGGATCGCAACCCTCGGTGTTGCACCCACACCGCGCTTAGCCAGTGAGCGGGAACCGGTCTCCACATGGGATCCGAACCCTCAGTGGGAGCCACCTGGCCGGCGCACTCTCCAGTGGGCCACCTGGCCGGCCAACATAAATTGTAGTTTAATTGAACATAACGCTGTTCTACTTGCAAGTATGCAGTCTTTGGAGTATCAGGACCTCCAGTCATGCAGAGCCTAGAGTTAGGGGGATGGGATGCAATATTGTTTTTGAGTTCCCCCTTGGCTAAGGGAATGAGGATACTTCCAAAGGTTTCTACCTGACCTTCCCTATCATGATAAGTCTTAACTCATTGGTCAAGGATTCAATGTAGGGATTATTCTAACTGCCAATTATGGCGTATGGCAACCACAATTTTAAATGACAACCAGTAGGTCCACTAATGTTATCTGGGTTTACAAATTGGCTCAGGTCTGGGAAGTGGAAAGGAGAATGAGATCATTTACCGAGGACATTCCTGGACCTTTTTCCCCTCCATTGTTACCTTCATCCGGCTGCAACTATTAAATGGCAATCTTCACGATGCCTGTCTACATCATTCCTTGGCATGCCATGCTCTCTTAACCATCTATACAACTCCTTGCTGGTCGAGCCCCTTGTCTGCCCTTCTGATCTTGCCAGTTCTTACAGTATTTCCAGTCCCCTTGTGTCCAGTGGCTAGATTAATTGTCACCACCTGTCCTCTATTACTAAGGGTGAAGAGAGGGGAGGGGGCATCATTCCCCTGGATATTAATGAGCCCAGCTGTGTTATCATCTCTCCTACCATCATCCTTGGCCTGCAGAGAAGATTCACCACTGAACTACTTAGTGGTACCCATGCTGTTCTCATTAGCACATTCCTGATGGTCTTGGTGAAAAGTATACAGTCTGGGCCCTCCTGCGGAATATAATCCTCTGCTGAGTCTTCTGGTCTTACACAATATATTCATTCCAGTATGCCCACTCCCCTCAGCCCCTCTATTCCTTTTTCTGCTATCTGCCAGAGCAACTCAGGCATTTGCATTTCAGTATTGGCTCTCAGTTTCTCCAGGCTTCTAAGAGTCACCTATCAGGCAATTTGTCCCATCCCCTGCTATACTTTCTAGGGTATTAAGTTTTGTATTATGAGAAAGTGGACCCAAGTTAATGAATTCTCACTTATTCAATTTTATGTTCCAACTCCCTCTATCAAGCATTTTCAAGTACTCTCCTGATTTCCATCAGTACATACAAGGTAGCTCTTACAGCTCCTTTGGTATATACTACTTTCCCTTCCTTATTAAGACAGCAACTTCCAACCCAGGTTATGTTGGGATTTTGTAGTAGTTATAGATCTGTTATCCAGGAGTTGAGGTAGGAGCCTGTCCTAAATGGAGATACCTGTTATCTTACAAGGAAGAGGACTCTGAAGTTATCTATCAAATAGGCAATACAAGCTCTTAGTAGAAAATGGTTAAATCGGGGCTGAGCCCATGGCGCACTCGGGAGAGTGCGGCGCTAGGAGCACAGCAGCACTGCCGCTGCAGGTTCAGATCCTATATAGGGATGGCCGGTGCGCTCACTGGCTGAGCGCGGTGCGGCCGGTCTCAAAAAGGCCAAAAAAATAAAAATAAAAATAAAAAATAAAATGGTGAATTGACTTTACAAGCTCAGGTGCATCCGTGTCAATATCTCCATCCCATGATTTAGAGTCCTGGTTTTCTCACCCAGGACCTTGACCATAGCACAAGATACCTGCCTTGAATGAGCTTTTAAATGTCAAAACCTCGGTTATCTAAACCTCAGTGACTAATTATCAAAACCTCCGTCCAGCATAGTTGCACCAGCTATTCCACTGCAGGAGATAAAAGCTCTTTTGCAATGTACCAGAGACATACAAAAGAGATTTATTGGGGAAGTGCCTGTGAAGGGGAAAAAAAGGAGGGAGCAAGACAAGATGAGGAGTGCTTTCAGATGGTAGTGCATGTTTGATCCAGATGGGTAAGGAATAGGGTTGGGTAGGAAGAATGTCAAATAGCCATGCAGTACTAAGACAGCTTTGCTTAAGCCAGTGGGGAGGTCCTTGAGCTGTAGTTACCTGTTAGAAAGCCCCACATCTTGTAGGAATGGGCCTGTATTAGTACCTCTGCTGTGCTAATTTGCTAAGTGCAGCTTTTCACAAATGTAGTGCGAACACAGGATGGATCCAGAAGAAAAAGTGGGGCTATCAGTCTTATTCTCCTTCCATCTGGAGATCTAGGTGCACATTTGCAAAGCCACCACACACATTTCCCAGGTCCCCTTTTCAACTGGCTACCAATTCAGCCCGATGCAAGCACTGATGGGATATTTGTAGGAGAGAGACAGGAAGAAGCTAGGGGATTATTTTCTCTCTTTTTCTTTTTGCTAATTCTCCAACAGCAACTACAACTTCTTTGTGTGTTGTTCATCTCCCATGCGACAGCCCCTCTGTCTGTAGTCACAGCAATTTCTGGGCAGTTCCTGCTATGTTCCAGGCTGCACTAGGGGGTCTGGTTTCTGTGCTCTCAATGGGCTTCTCCCATTGTCGCTTTTGCCCTAGAGGTGGTTGCAGTTTCCTGCTGCATTAATCTCTGGATTCAGTCACTGCACTCTCTTTGGCTTCTTAGTTTTCCCATCATCATCATCTGAATAATTAATTTCTTTTATGCAATTTATTATGTTTTGAAGAGCTAAAGTGATTTCTATTTACCTGTCTGGACCCTAAATAATAGGATTATTATAAACAATATAAAAACCCAGGTTATTTTATAAAATAATATCTTTTATCCTTATATCTAGCTTTCAGAAAATACAAATATTAAAATTTCTTATAACAACTTCCTAAATTAATTTATTAAAATTATTATCAATTTTAGAGATATCTTTTTTCTACAAATTATAGTTCTAATTGGCATGTTCTTAAATCACAGCAAAAGATGAGTTAAGAAAGAACAAGGAATTATACCCTATAAAACACGTTTAATTGTTAAAGACATACCGTATTTATTCTTGGAGACATATAATTCTAATTCTATACTGCTGATCCTGACATTTGGAAAAATTTATTAATTGGTTTAAAACTAAATCAATGCACATACATTGCAAATAGAAATGTGTATTAATTTGGATATTTTTCTTCTCTACTTATTGAGTTTTCAAGCCAATAGGTAAGAGTAATAAAATGTTCAATGATGCATTTGAAATTGTTAATGCCTTTTTTAATGGACTGTCCAAATACAGATTTATCTACCAGATAGATTCTTGTTCACCATTTAAACTGAACTGTAATGAACACATTTATCTGTATCTTGATCTCCACTGATACGTTCGACTAGACAAGTAAACTTTCTCAGAGTTTCTGATCAGTCTGCCTTTCAAATATTATGTTACAAAGGTTTGCAAAATCTAACATCATCTATGATGAACAGCTCTTCTTTCAAAGCAAAAATAAATAAATAAATAATAAAAAGAGCAGGGAGAAGAGAAAGTGGAGTTCAATGGAAATGGAGATTTTCTTTGCAGTTCTACTTTATGAACCTATTTATTTGAAAAGTAGGGAAAAAGTTATATAAATTATAAATTGTTGACTTTGCTAATTACCTTACCTCTGGGATTTTGGCTCCAGGAAATTGGTGTCCACCTCAGGGACTACCCCACCAGTCATTTTTGGTGAGGTCTGAATCTATGCAATGGCCTAGTTATTTAAGTCCTCCAGTGGATTTTAGAAAATATATGTACCAATGGCAATATGATTGAGGTGTTTTTTCCACTCGTGTCCTTAATGAATTCTCTATTATTATGATCCAATACGAAAATGCCTTATATAATCAGTGAACTGATTGGCTGTCATTGGATGCTGGAGTAAGAGGTTAAGCATGAGGCATTCCCAAGGGAAAATCAAGAGGTCTTTAGAGATCTAAGAGAATAATTTCTACCTATAATATTAGCAAAGTCTTCTTGATATATGATGAGTTTCCAATCTCTTGAATTTTTCTCAAATCAGAAAAATCTAACGGGAATACCAACTCTTTTTTAATTAGATTGTAATATGAAATTGCTGATATTTAACAATTTTTGACCTAAAAATAGCAATTTCATAAAGTTTAACATAATAGTTAAGGTCCTAAAAGCTGAAGCAAGATCACCTAACAGCATCTGTTGAGTATGAGAGATTTCACATATTTATGAAATTACCCAGTGCCATTTAAAAAATAAAGACAATCAGTAGATGTCGATAATGGATAAATCTAAAATCCATGCCAAAGTCATGGATTTTCCAAGGCATCAACTTTTTCCTCTACTGACCTGGTGCTATTGCAAGATTTCAAGGTCAATGTCCCTGTAGAATTAAACACACGTACGGAGGAGTAGAAGCCCTTTATCCGGACCACTCTACTCACAGCAACATACACAATTACATTTAGAAATCTAAATGTTTGTCCCAGGTTTGTCACCAGCTAGTCTTCTAAATTTTAACAAATAACTATCAGAGCTATCATTTTGTTCACTTGGAAAGAAAGGGTGTTGACCTAACCATTTCTAAGGTTCTTTTCATTCTGAAAAAATGATCTATCATATGACTTTGTTCTTGAGAAGTGGCTTTTCTGATAAACCGTAGCCTGTTTCTGCCTCTTGAAGCACGCTTCTGAACTCAATTCTCAACTTAGGGCACAATAATGCTTAATTTTTTTATCTGATTTCCACAATTGTAGGACCTGTTTATCTAACTTTATGTTACTGCATCATTTATGTTTTATTTTTTTTTGTAATGATTAAACACATAAAAACTAGTAAAATGATCTTAACAAACATTGCAGAGTTACAAGTTTGAGTTGGCTGTTCTTGGTATGTTTCTCTACCCCTCTTATTTTCACACTTCTCCGAGGGACATGTTCAAATCTGCAGCCTACCTGAAAGCATCAGTGTGCCTAAGCATTCACGGCAGAAGCCTGAGAATCTGACATTGTCCACAATTGGCACTGCCTCAACCAGAACCAGAACCCAGAAAAACTATACTGCTGCTGTTGCTCTAGCACTACCGCCACAGCTGTGAATAGAACTCCACTGCTTGAAATTGACCCAGAAGCCCGTATTTGCCCATTACTATTGCTGCTACTGTTGGAGAAACTCCAGAAGCAGGAAAAAAAAAAAAAAAAAAAAAAATCACTCTTCCCTTCATACCTTTCATACTCACTCGTGACTTTCCATTAGCAGAACCTAGCTACAAGTCAGCTGCTAAGGGATTCTGGGACATGTAATTTGCTGGCTTCCCACCCCTGTGTTTTAGCATCTGTTGAGCTTGGCTCCTGAGCATCTGTTCTTACCACTGTATTCATATTAGTCTTCTATATAAAATATACAAAACTACTTCATGCTTTCACCTAATAATGTAACTATTCTTTGTACAAATTAAGTTGTTTTCAGAAAAAGGTTAAATACATGGACCCATAAGTTTCTGTACCCATTTCTGTGTAATGTTCATATCTCTTCTGGTTCATTCAATATTCAACTATCAATAGCTACTACTATGGGTTAAATGTGTTCCCCAGAAGTTTATGTATTGGAAGCTTAACACCAACTGTAATAGTGTTAAGAGGGTGGGAAATTTAATTATGCTATTTAAAAGGTGGGCGCTTTAAAAGTGACGAGATTGTGAGGACTGTGTCCTGAATAGATTGATCCATTCATGGAGTAATAGGAGTGGTTCTAATGGCTTTATAAGGAGAGTGAGTGAGAGGATTAGCTCGCTCTTGCTCAGCCCATTCTCACCATGTGACACACTGGTTGACACGGAACTCTATAGAGTTCCAAACCAGAAGAAGGCCCTCATCAGATGTGTTCTGTGGACTTTGGGCTTACCAGGCTCTGAAACTGTAAGAAATAAATTTCATTCTCTTGTAAATTACCAAGTTTCAGGCATTCTGTTATAAGCAACAGAAGTGGACTAATACATCGATTCATATATTTTATTCAAATACCCAACAGTTTTATTAACAAACTAAAGACTAAATTACGTCAACCACTACTAACATTCCTATTAGAAACGACTAGATAGAAGGGAAAAAGTAAAATAAGAAATGACATAGTTAATGAATATACACAAATGCATACAAATAATATGCATTAAAATTACAAATACACAAGTAAAAAATATGTGTAGCTACTACTATTCTCTTTTGTGCAAATAGTTACCTAGCCATACTTGATATTAATAACTAGATAGACAGATACACACATACATGCATATATATATAGGGAGAGGAAAAGAGATACAAAGAAGAAGATAGATCCTAAAAGCATAAATACTCAAACATTAGGAGATATTTACTAATCAATGGCTTAAAAACCACCAAGTCTTTTTTTTTTTTTTACAAGATAGTTTGAGAATGTTTAAAAATATGGACCAAAACCAGAAAAATGCACATGGACAGATACCTGCAGTACTTCTCACACTGTCTCAGAAGGTTCACTAACCCCTGAAGTCCAACAACTCACTCTGCATTTTCTAGTGACCATGTATTATTTTCCTAACAAAAACAACAACAAAACTAACATGCTCTTAAGAAGAAAAGAAAGGCAACCTATCAGTAGGGAAATTTTCTATACTTCTAGGAAATAAAAACAATAAACTCTTTTTTCTCAAAGCCTGATTATTTCCTTTTAAAAATGTGACTAGATAGTCCTTTGTGTTGAGCGATTTCATGGGACATAGGATTCTGTTCATAAATGCTGTACAGTCTTTGCAACATTCTGAATTTTACTACTTAGATAATTTAAAACTAAACTCAAATTATCCTCCCAAAATAGTTTATAATAATTTGAATACCTTCCATAAACACGTTGTATTTTATTTAGTTCATTTTCAAACTGGCTCATTTGGGAAACCCTTTTGTATTACAAACTAGCAAATACATGGAGCTTCCGGTGTGGGAAGAATAAAAGATTATTTTCTTGTGTATAATAGCATTTTAGTGATTAATATCTGGTATAGGTATAGGTATAGGTTTAATTTTCTTTGAAAGTTTAGATTGAGCAATTTTGCCAGAGGAGTTTTCTGTCTAATATTTTGACTTTTTTCAGATTCTGTGGATAGCTTGCAACTTATGTATCTTCCCAGTGATTCTTCTAGTGAATTATTTTCCTTTAATTATCAAATAGGTATTGAATTGGTTCAAACTCATAAATATTATATGTAATTCAACCAATTGTTGGTGATATCGATGCTACTTAAGATTAGTCTATTATACCAAATTAACAGAGGGAAGTAGCCACCTGAAAGCAAGTACCCAATTCCACATTATTTATTTGATTTAATATGCAATGTTTAATAAGTTAATTATTTTTGTTGTTCCTCAGTACTGTTTTCAAGTTATTTCAGGATGTAGAAAGAAAGATGAAGTGAAGAATAATCAAACTATAATTTAGCTCATGCAGATTTATAATAATTTTAACTTTAGTCAAATACTAAATTTCAAATAAGAAAAACATCTAGTTCCTATATTAAAATTATTTTCTTACAATTCAACTAGACAATCTTGTTGTTATTAATGTCCAGCCCTTTTTCCACCCTGGATACTACTTCATGTTTTGTAGCCTATTATTTGCTTTTCAGGTATCCATTTTTAACTAGGGAGTAATGTTTTCTTAGGTTTCAGAATAAGAATTTTTTGTGTTGGTAATAACCTTAGTATTCTTCTGGATGTTATTCAGGCAAAATACATAATTCATGAGGCAGGCCTTTACTAAACCAAACACTGAAAATAGTACTTCAGGGACACCAACATTTCCAATTTTCTTTCCTACTTTTATCCCTGTGAATTCTAGAAGGTTACCTCCTGTAAGTTGAGAATCATTGTTTCCATATTTTGGTGTTAATTATGGAAACAAAAATGATGCTTCCCCAGTGCATGCCTGACAAATATTTACCAATTTAAAAATCTGAGAAATCTCCAGTCAGGTGTGACCTCCTCATACAGAGATAATTTACTCATTTATCTGCACACATGGTGTCTCTCCTTTCCTTGAATTATCTTAATTGTTATACTGAATCCCTGAATCTATAGCATATATTAGACTGTATCCCATTGTTACTATCTTATATAAATTTATTTTTGGTATGTTAGTCTTTTTTTTTTTTTGTGCAACACAATTATAGTCAGGAATGTTGGCTGTGTTCTTGAATAACCTCCCATAGCATCTAAACCATATTTGTTTATTGAATGAAACATAAGGGACTGAATTGAATATAAGTAAGCTAAAGCCATAGGCGATTTGCAGATATTTATTCAGCCCACATGTACTGAGCACCTACTCACCATGAGATTGTATGGTTTTGTTGTTGGGGATGCAAAGCAGAATAAAACAAAGGCATTGACCTCATGGAGCACAATTTATTAATGTGGTCAGAAAATAACACCAAAAGTTAAAATTCAAGGCAATTAGTATTACAATACATAAGATGCAATAAAAACATAGAAGATTATGTAAAAGGTAGTGTTAGTAAGAACTTGACAGAGGGTCTGAGGCTAGAAGCTGAATTTCACTTCTATAGTGATTATTATGATTAACTTTATTCGTGTAAAAGAATCCCTAGTTCACTGGTAATGAGGCTTATTTATGTCACTGTTTTACCAATGTTAAGAATAACTTATTCATGTTTAAGGCAATATTTATACTAAATGTAATGACAGTTAAGGAAAATTAGAGAGATTTTAGGTATTAGTTTCTCGTGAGAAGAAAAACTAAGAACATAGCTACATTCTTATTTCAAGAGCAGAGTTATTTATCAATTTGTTTTCAATCCTACCCACAAAGCAGCATAATCTGTGGGTTTATTTTTTTGGTTGTAGATTCATTCAACCACCACCAACGAGATCAGTCTCAGTGCGGGTTCATCATCTGTTTTCATTTATTTCAAATGCTACATTTAAAAGGTAATCCAGTGTCGCCCAGTTTAAAAATTACATGTTGTGTGCTCTCATAACGTAGCAAAATTGTGCCATTTAGTTTCAATACCAGCTTGACATAATAATTTACTTTTATAAAAACACCAAAAAGAGAGTTTATAATCTTTTTAATAAAGATGCATAACTCTTTTAATATTTGGAAATGAGTTTTAAAATACTCTGAGCTCTCATTTTATAGCCCTGTTTTGGCCAAGTCTTTAGATAGATTAGAGGAGATTGTATTATAGTGTTGTTTGGAAAAGGCAGAAGTTTGGGTTCAAGGTCTGCTTTTTGGATTTTTTTTAATAAGTGTAGGAACTGTGCTCAAACCCATACATCTCTGGCTTCATCAACCTATAACAAAAAAATCAAATTGTATTTCCCCTATAACAGAAAAGCTCTAGAGGAAGAGCCTTACACTAGCCTAATTGAGGAAAATTATCCCAGATGTGTTTTCCAGCTCTATGTGAAAAGAATTTTCTTAGCTGTCTGGCAGTTGCATCCTTACTGTTGGACTGCAGTTTCTACAACTGCCTGGCCCTGTGAGGAGAGCTGGCTTCTGCGGAATGAATGTTGGTGGACCCAGTAAGGTCTTGGGGAAAGGACAGTGTCCTTCTTCCATACACAGTGTCACTCTGGCTGCTTACTCCTGGGTGCTCGGGAGCACCCTACAGAGGATGAGGTGACGTGGCACCCATCAGCCATTTCAATCTCCTCTATTAGCCTTTCTGAACTGCAAAGATTGGAAAGCTGACAAGTACTTTTCACAGACTCCCCTGTGGCCAAAGTTATGGATGCAAATTAGAGTCTGCCAATTAAATGCAATCCCAAGAGTTCTAGAGGGCAGAAGTGATGCTGCTTGTGCTGTTGCTGCTGGCAAACTGGTCATGGAGGTAGAGAGTGTTCCTGGGGCCATGTTCCAGTCTCTAGCTTTGGGGTTGCTGAGAAGCAAGTACACTGTTGGCAGCCCCCTCATTCCTGGATCCCTGCTATAGTGGTGTGTACCTGAGCCTGAAGTGTAAGGGACAGTGCTGTTGCTGCTGGCAAACTGGTCATGGAGGTAGAGAGTGTTCCTGGGGCCATGTTCCAGGCTTTAGCTTTGGGGTTGCTGAGAAGCAAGTACACTGGTGGCAGCCCCCTCATTCCTGGATCCCTGCTATAGTGGTGTGTACCTGAGCCTGAAGTGTAAGGGACAGCCTCCTGATGCTCTCCATTTTTATTGTGACAGGGGTAGCTGCTCTTCTGGTAGGCCAGTTAAACAGTGTGTTTTCGGGCTCATTCCTGAATGTTCAGCCTACAGTTCTTATAACAACAACTTCCTGTTTTAAATCCCTTTTTTCTTAAAATATCTAGAATGGTTGTTTTATGCAACTGAACTATAACAGATATTCATTTTGAGTCTTACTTATGGCTGTCCAAACCTAGCTTGCTTCAGAGACTTTTTTCTGCTTTACTTCACTACATTTGCAGCTTTTTCCATCACTGATAAAAAGCTATACTCATTTTAATAACCTTATTCCCAAACTGCTTTCACATGGCAGTGAATACTTAAATATTCCTGAAATAGTTCTGGGGTATTTAATGTCTTATAGTCAGAGATCTGTTAGCTCCAGATTATGAAGAAAGGGAAGTTCTATACTACATCTACCATGTTCAAAAAGCCCACTTCATTTATTGTTCTAGAAGTGACCTTCCCCTGCATGGTTGACAAAGACAATATCAATTCCTTTCATTTGAAACCCAACTCCCCGGTCACAAGTTTTCCTGTGTCTGCAAGATAATCATGATAGAAACTGACATGTGCACAATTCCTAAATAAACATTATCCATTTTATGTTGTCTCTGTTTACTTTATAATACTAGTGATTATTACATCAGAACAAGTTGTAATTATGGCCATACACTTGCTGGCAAAATTCTAAGTCAGAAAAATTTTAGTACTTACCAATAGAACAAAAGTGGACATTTCTTTTATATACACTTATTCTTCTGTGGCTTCCATGTTTTAAAAAGCTACCGATTTCTAAAAAGCTACTTCTTTTCTTAAATAACCAGACTCATTAGCTAACATTAAAATCAATTTTTGTTTCTGTGGATATTTTCACTTTGGTCTTTTACTGAATTCACTTCAGATAAAATAGTATATTCTCTTTGTACGTTGAATAAAACTATGGTCCACTTACATACATATCTACTTTCAGATTTTGACTCCTCAAACCCACAGATCACTTGGTTTGCCTAATTAATCTGTTACCTTGTACATTTGAGTGTTTAATGTTTTAACTTCATAATGGAATTGTTTTGAGGTTTTATTTTTAGTTATTGGTATATTCGTTTCTCAGATACTGATATATACCTTGTTTTTAGTCTGCTCAGGTTGCTGCAACAAAATACCTTAGATTGCGTGGTTTATACACAATGGATATTTATTTCTCTCAGTTCTGGAGGCTGGGAAGTTCAAGATAAAGACACCAGCAGATTAAGCATCTGGTCAAGCCCTAGTTCCTGGTTCACAGATGTCCATCTTTTCACTGTGTTCTTACATGGCAGACAGGGCAGGCTAGCTCATGATTAGGCAGTAGTCCTAATCATGAGAACTCTTCCTTTATGACCTAATTATCCCTCAAATGCCTTGCCTCCTAATATTATCACCTTGAGAATTAGGATTTCAACATACGAATTTTGGAGGGACACAAACATTAAGGTAGAATATCAATTTATTTATTGTGGTAGTTTAAAGATGGCTATAAAGTCTTTTCTACTCCTCTCACTCAGAGATATAGTCTAATTCCCTTTCCCTTGAAACCAGGCTAGCCTTATAACTTTCTTGCCTAATAGGATGCAGAAGATGTGATGTCTTGGGAATCTAAGGCTACATCATAACAAGCCTTTCAGACTCTACTCAGATGTTTTGGAACACTTGCTTCTGGATACTTCCTTGTGAAGCCAGGTGCCATGAAGAATTGCAATGAACCTGAGACTACCGTAACTTGAACATTCTCAGGAGCATGAGACACCATCTGGAGAGTGAGAGTTGGGAGTAGGGGTGGGGATGAGCTCTGAGGTTTGGAAATGCAAACAAAGCAGCCATCCTGGAGGAGGATCCTACAGCAGCCAGTTGCCCTGTTGGTTCCTCAAGGATCAAAACTGAAATGTGCCAATCCCTTCACAGACTTCTGACTTCTGAAACTGTAAACACAATTAAATGATTGTTTTAAGCTACTGATTGTTGGGATGGCTTGTTATGCAGCAATAGAGGAGCAACACATTCATTCATTCAGTAAATATCTTCAAAAATTTACTGTATGTTGGGTGATACCAAAGACTATGTTAAAGCACACACACAAAAAAATCCTTAGTAAAAACAAACAACAACAAAAAAAGCCTAATACTGACAATAAAAACAGGTAAACAAATGTTTACAAAAATATTTGTTAAGAACAATATTAGAGAAATGCACAGAGTATTACAGGAGAAGAGATGAAAACATGTCTTACTGTAAGTGGGAGGTGGAGATGAGGTACAGAATAATGACAGAGATTTCAGAATTGAGTCTTTGTACATTAATGAGAATCCTTTATGTTGATAAAGGAGTCGGGAACATTTTAGGTATAAGAAAAAACCTACAAAGGGAAAATGGCACATGTTCCATCATTATCAGTGAAATATATGGGTATAGATATATAACACACTGTGCATAGTAAGGATAGTGGGAGCTGGTTTGAAGGAAGAGGAAAGTTAGCAATAATGAAAGGCCTCTTGGGCTATAAATTGTATCCTGTAGATAATAGCAAATTAAAAAAAATTTAAATAGTCAAACCACTGTAATAAATAGTCTCCTATGTATTTGACAGTTCAAATACAACACAAGTATGTTTCTTGTTCAGTTGAAAAGTCCAAGGCAGGTTTAAATTATAAAGGGTTGGAAAGATGGAAGTGGGACCGTGCTGTTCTTTCCATAGTCAGTCACAAACCCAGAGTGATGTAAGCTCTGCCGTCTTCAACACATATGTCCAAGGTCACCCTGGGAGTCTAAACCCAGCAGATAGAAGTGTAGGAGTATGGGGCCGGCCCGGTGGCGCACTGCTACAGTGCACCGCTTGGGAGCGCGGTGGCGCTCCCGCCGAGGGTTCGGATCCCACATACAGACCGGTTCCCGCTCACTGGCTGAGCGAGGTGTGGGAGCAACACCGAGGGCTGCGATCCTGTTGCCGGACACGAAAAAAAAAGACAAAAAGGAAGAAAAAAAAAAAAAAAGAAGTGTAGGAGTATGGTGAATCAAAACTGCGATTCTTTAAAAGCCAAGCCCGGAAGTGACACAAGTTACTTCCATGCCTTTTGCCCTGGATAGATGTCAGGACCACACCTCACTGTAAGTGGGTCTGGGAAATGAAGTCTAGTCAGGTGCCCACGAGGAGGAATCAATTATCCTGAACAGCCAGCAGTCTCTGTCACAAGAATAAAATGAATAGATCTTGACAACTAATTAGATATAGAGAAGTGTGACAGGGAAGGTGTTCAGGATGACAAGCAGATTTCTCACTTAGGCAATTTAGTGAGTACTTATGTCATTTAATTAAAACAAGAGAATACGGAAAGAAAATGTCACCTATGGGTTTTATTATGATTAGATAATGTTAACATCAGCGATGATAGGTTTCCATCACATCTCCATTTTTTTTCAGATGAGGAACCTGAAACTGAAGAATTAAGTAAATTCCCTAAGGTCACACAGCTATTAAACCTCAGGTGAGGGGTCCAAGATGGGTCTACTTAATTTAAGGGCGAATATCTTTAACTACAACAACCTACATGGAGCATTGAAGAAACAGCTGTACATACTCATATAAAGCTCAGGAAACTGTAGATATAAACTTGCATGACATGAGAATATTTAAAACTGGGCCTATTTGCTAAGAGAGAGCAATAAGAAGACCAAAGATAATCTGCTAACATGAGTCTCGTAGTTCTGGACCCCAGACCACAGCTGCACCGTGGGAATGGCTGGAGAAGAGGTTGATGGAACATGTAAGAACTACTTGCCTTGCAAGCTTATCACAGGAGCACTCTAAAGAAACCTAATTTCTAAGCCAAAGGGGCCATGTGAAGTGGGAGGCAAACTGTCTCCATTAATGTAGCTCTCAAATCCCCAATTCAGACTGTAAGTTATCTGTACTGCTCAATGACCAGTTGAGCAATACTTAAGGAATCTGACAACTTCCATTTGGGTTATTTATGTCTTATCAAAGATTTTTCCCTGAGCACTAAAACATGCTCATAAAATTTGTTTTATTTCTTTCTCTTATATCAGGTTAACGACTGACTGGTATCATGTTTATCTTGCAGATTTCTGCCATCTTTCCATATGGAGTATGACAGAGACTGTTCATGAGGTCTGTGTCTTCTTCCTCCTGAGACCACAGATAGACTGTATTTCCCAGACTCCTTGCAGGTGACTTTGGCCATGTGGCTGAGTTCTGGTCAATGCCATGTAAGCACATGATATACAATACTTACAGGCCTAGCCTGTAAACAAATATCTCTCTTGTGAGTAATATCTCCCTTTACGCTCTTTCTTCATCCATTCACTGCACAAGGTTGAATATGTCACATTGCAAGATTTGTGGATTTTATCCATTTGTTATATTCTCGATTTTAGTCATTTTTCCTTATGATCTGTGTTCTAGCCCAATAGAATTCTGCAGAAAGCATTTAAGTGGAGGGCATGTGAAAGCCACGAAGAAAAGAAAGTAGTATAAGAGGTAAGAAGAAAACTAGAGACACAGAGCACAAAAGCCAAGGAAGAGTAGAGTTTATGATTGATACAGTCAAAAGCCACAGTATAATTAATTAGTAAGCCCCCCTCACAAACAAACAAACAAAAAAAAAACACTTGAATTCACTGGTCAAGGTCATAAATGCCAATCAATGTCAGAAAATATTTATTTAGTACTTTGAACGTGCCAGGCAGTGTACTAGCCAGAGAATGAATAAGAAGCAAGGTAGAGAAGATTTGCTTTCACAGAGTTTGCATTTTGGAGGGGTAGCTCTCAATGAGAGCATATTTGAAATAGATGCAGTTTGATTGTGGGGTTATTGAGTGTAAAACAGGTAAACACAGCAGGATAAAGGGATAGAGAGTGATGCAGTAGTGTATAAACCAGTATAAAGCCAGGTAGCTGGAGTGTACTGAAGGAAGGGAAGAGTGCTATGAGATGAGGTCGGAGATGAGAGAGAGAGAGGCAAGATCATACATAGCTTGGTAAATCAGGAGAAGTATTTGGGGTATTTCTAAAAGTGATAATAAATTACTAGGAGGCTCAAATTACTCTTTTTTCTTTAAAAAGTTGTCTCTTGACTTTCATACTTTTGAGGAATATTGGCTAGTTATTTTTGAGGAATCTCTTGACTTGGGCTTAATTGATGTTTCCTCATAAATAAATTCAGGTTATTCTTTTTTGGCAAGAATCTAAAAGTGGTGTGATGCCCTGAGAAGAGAGAGGCTACCTATAAGGAGGCTCATGAGGTCAATATGTGTTACTGCTGTTGATACTAACTTGGATTACTTCTTTAGGGTGGTATATCAGTCACAGTCCATTCAGGAGACAGAAAATAGTCTAACCAGAGAAAGTTTATTATAAAGTATATTAACTATAACAGTGGTTTGCAGTAATTGGACATTGCTAGTAAGTGATAAAGAGAATGCTAAAGAATAGAAGAATAGCAGATAGAGCAGCCAATACTCTTAGGANAAGCCAGGTAGCTGGAGTGTACTGAAGGAAGGGAAGAGTGCTATGAGATGAGGTCGGAGATAAGAGAGAGAGGCAAGATCATACACAGCTCGGTAAATCAGGAGAAGTATTTGGGGTATTTCTAAAAGTGATAATAAATTACTAGGAGGCTCAAATTACTCTTTTTTCTTTAAATAGTTGTCTCTTGACTTTCATACTTTTGAGGAATATTGGCTAGTTATTTTTGAGGAATCTCTTGATTTGGGCTTAATTGATGTTTCCTCATAAATAAATTCAGGTTATTCTTTTTTGGCAAGAATCTAAAAAGTGGTGTGATGCCCTGAGAAGAGAGAGGCTACCTATAAGGAGGCTCATGAGGTCAATATGTGTTATTGCTGTTGATACTAACTTGGATTACTTCTTTAGGGTGGTATATCAGTCACAGTCCATTCAGGAGACAGAAAATAGTCTAACCAGAGAAAGTTTATTATTAAGTATATTAACTATAACAGTGGTTTGCAGTAATTGGACATTGCTAGTAGGTGATAAAGAGAATGCTAAAGAATAGAAGAATAGCAGATAGAGCAGCCAATACTCTTAGGACTGATATAGAGCACTCAAAGGAGGAACATATCTGGAAGAGGGATCTTTTAGGGCTGAGATCCAGATCTCTTTGGAGAGGGTGTTATCATGGCTTCCTAAGTGGTGGAGAAGTTCACTGAGATCTTTGCTGGTGGGATTTTCTGGATATATACCTTTTGGGTTTCCAAGTGAAGATGTTAATGGGGATGTATCACATGATGGAACCTGCTGCAAAGCCACCTGAGAGGGTTTTGGGGACTCTGTATATGGGGGGATGTCAGCCATTGGCACTAGTTGAGAAATCACTCGAAGGGGAACAGATGCTGCTGACCTCTGCATGCTGCAGGATTATGTACTGCAGAAGCTGTGCACAATGCAGGAACCTGCCAAAGGAAGCATGCCAGAACCAGAACCAGGAAGAGCAAGCACAACGTCGTGCCAGCTGTCCAAAGGGAAATGTTTACAGGGTCCAGCTTGTGATGTCAGAGCAGGCAATGAAGGGCGGATTTAGATCTGATATTGTAAAGTCAACTGGAAGAGGTTTTGTCTACCAGTTAAGCATTCAAAGTTAGGAAATATTGAATATATACACATATCTCTATCTATTTCTACATATATCTGTGTGTTTGTATATATGAGTGTGTGTAAACATATATACATATATGTATATGTATATACATACAGTCATGCATCACTTAATGATGGGAACACATTCTGAGAACTGCATCATCACGCAATTTCATTGTTGTGTGAACATCATAGAGTGTACTCACACAAACTTAGAGGTATAGCTTACTACACACCTAGGCTGTATGGTATATCCATTATAATCTTATGGGACCACTGTTGTATA
>NW_007730812.1:3669-7459 GCF_000696425.1 Galeopterus variegatus | reverse complement strand
TTACTACACACCTAGGCTGTATGGTATATCCATTATAATCTTATGGGACCACTGTTGTATACGCATTCTGTCATTGACTGAAACGTTGTTATGTGGTGCATGACTGTACATGTATATGTACAGATGTGATTATGTAGGTAATACTCACAGAAGTGCCACTTCCTCCTTATTCCTCTATCCAGTTCTCATATCCTCATTCTCTTCACCTTATTCCCAGCCACCCAGTCTCTAATCTAAGTAACCAATCATCTCATTAGTTTCTTGTTTATCCTTCTAGTACTTTTTTTTTCACACAGTTATGTATATTTTTCTTCTATCTCCTTTCTTGAATGAATAGTGTAGGTGGTATTTGCAATTTGCTATATTCACTTATACAGATGAGCCAATCAGTTTTTACATACTCCCCCTCACAAAGGTTAATATTTTTCTAATGTTTGTATTCTCTCCTTTTCAATATTTAGATCTGGATCCAGGAGTTTATTAATTTAATATATGGGTTTAATTTTATCTGTTTCCCAGTGGCTACCAAGTAGCCCCTGCACCATTTATTCAAGTCCATTTTTGCTCTAGCGATTTGAGATACCACCTTTTTTGTATACTAATTTTCCACGTGTATGAGTATTTGGGTTTACTTCTTGTCCTTCCGTTCTATTCCACTGTTCTACTTGTCACGTACCAGTACAGCACTGTTATAATTAAGAGCTTTAAAACAGTCTGAAGGCCTAGTAGGGCTAGTACCCATCTAATTTTTTGTTTGTTGTTTGTTTTTCAGTGTTTTCCTGGCTATCTTTGATGTTTATTTTTACCATATGAACATTTGTATCAACTTATCTAACTTTAAAACCTTGCTGGCATTTTTATTAGTATTAAATTGACTTTATGTTACCTTAGGAAGAATTGATTATGATGTTGGATTATCCTATCCAAGGGCAGATGATAGGATAGTCCACTTCAGTGCATTTTAGAGGTGTTTTAAAGTTTTACTCATATGAGCTTTACATATTTGTTGTCAATTTTTTAAAGTATTTAATATTTGCTGCTATTGCAAATGGGGTTTTCTCTAATATTATGTCCTCTAGCTGGTTATTGTCTACATAGATGAAGACTATTGGTTTTCTTATGTTAATTTCATAGTCCTTACTGAATTGTTTTAATCTTTTTTATTATTGTTATAGTGTATAATTGTTAGTTTTATTAATGATTCACTTGGGTTTTCAAAATTCACTATCATACCATCTACAAATAGAGATACTTTTCTACTTTTTTTTTTTAATTTTACCAAATATTTTGCCTCTAACTGTTTACTTTTTCTAATTTCCTTGGCTTATAGTAGAAGGCTGAATAGTAGTGGAGATCGTGAGCATCCTTGCCTTGTTCCTCATCTTAGTAAAATGTCCCTAGTGTTTTCATTCTATAAGAGACTAGCCTTAGAACTAAGATATTCTCTATTTTCTTGACGTTACTTTTTTTCTTTTTAATTAGGAAGAGATGTTGAATTTCATCAGATTTCTCAGCATCTCTGGAAATATTTACATGATTTTCCCCTTTGATATATTATCATAGTTCATAATATTAAATAATTTCCTTATATTCAACCAAATTTTGATCATACTGGAACAAATTTCACCTGATCACTTGTATTATTTTCTTAATGTTCTGTTGGATTTGGCCTTCTAATGTGTTATCTAGTATTTTTGCAGTAATATTTACAAAAGTGTTTCTGTATTTATCAGATTTAGTTATCAATGTTACACTTCCTTGATAAAAAGAATTAGGGAGTTTAATTCATTAACAATTTTCTGGAACCATCTATATTCTATCTGGGTCTTTATAGGTTTGGTAGAATTTTACTGTGAAAACATCTGGGCCAGCATTATTTCGGAGGAAGTTGCTTGGTTACTTTCTCTATTTCTTCTACAAAAATCAGTCTTTTTATATTTTCTCTATGCAATGGGATCGCTTTGGACAATCTGTAATTCCATAGAAAAATATTTGCTTCAAATATGTTTTCAAATGTATTTTCATAGAGGTGAACATGACTAATTTCTTATCACTTGAAATTTATTCTGCTTAAATGGTGCTTTATCTCTTTTTCTCTCTTAGTTGATTCTTTAACTTTCTCAATGACCCTTATTAAATACTATTTGAGCTTAGCCTTTCATGCTCACTTTGTAACTTAATTTCTTTCCTATATAATTTTTTTACTTTCATTTGTTTCCTGATTTCTAGCAATTATTATTTTTATTTCTTATTTTTCTTTGCCATTTCTGTTTCCAGTGTTTGAATTTCTCATTCAACATGGTTTTTCCTGTTGATCAATGCTTGAATAAATATATTTATTCAGTTTGCAGTGTTGCCTTACATTTTCTTCTGTTTTGCAATTGTGTTTCAGAAAAACTTTGGAGAGTCGAGGTTTGTTGGATTTCATTCCTTCTTTTTTTGTGATAACTCTAATTAAGATTTGATGATGAGTTGGCCATAGGATGAGGAAAAAGAGGAATAAAAAAATTGTATATTTCTTTCCTGAGCAAACTGGTGGTTTGCCTGGCGTTTATTGTGATAAAGAACACTGAAGAAAGAGAACATTTAGGATTGAAGAATTCAACTTTGGTCGGGTTAACTTTGAGAGCTTTAGCATATATTCATTTGGAGGTGTAAGTCTGACAATCGGCTCTATCATTCTGTAATTCTAGGACAGCCTCAAATATGGAGTCACCTTGTTATGTGGTTTTACCATTGGTCTTTGAGCTCTTGTTTTGTTGAGTTTTCTAAAAAACAAAACATTCAGGAGAAATTTTCACCTTTGAGTTTCTTCCCCTAGATCAGTATTTCATCTTTCTTTTATAAGTTATGTTTCTTTATTGTAATTTATTTCCTTCTGAGAGTAGTAGGTTTTTGCAGTAACAGCTATGGCTCTTATTTATATCTTATTCATGTTTAACTTAAGCAGTTTTGTCCAGACTAAGGTGATTTCAGCTGGAATTACATATAACTGTACTCTTTTTCTGAGACTGTTTTAACTGTCCTGTGCCACCTTACGTCAACCTGGCAGGGAATGCAGCCAGTTACCGTGAGGAAATGCATGAATTCTGATGGCTCCCCTAATTTACCAAGGACCCTAGAGGCTCTATTTCTGTCAAAGAGAGTCAGGTACCGTTTTTCATTTCCACCACTTAACCAGGCCTTCTCTGGCAGCTATTTCTATTTTTACTCCACCATCTTGTACCCTTATACCTTTTCTAATCCTCACTCCTGAATCAAAAAGGAAAATAATTGATACTCTTAAGCCTATTTACACATTTGATAAGCAAAGTGAGAATTATAATGATTTTGTTTACTCAGATATGGTTATTCAGCATACAGCTTCTGAGGTTGGGTTAGGGGTATGTTAGGGATAGTGTTACTCCAGAAATAAACAGTCCTTTTCTTGGTTGTCACATTTTGAGGGTTATGGCACAAAGTTAAAATTCTTGTTAGTTTGATACTAGTAACTTTTGTTTTAAAATATTCTTAACTCTGAAGATTTTGTAATATGGTGTTACTCTACCATGTGGTTATTGAAGTCCTAAATTGATAGTTTACATAATGTAGTAGCTGAAAGTCAGCTGCAAGAGCCTGCGGAACTCAGTAACAAAAATATGAAGTCAATAGGTTAGGCTGTTTTTTCGTTCTGAAGAATAATTACAAAAATATAAAGGAGAAGTAAAAATAAAGCAAGAAATGTAGCAAGTTCAAATCACTTTTTGTTTGTTTTAACATTGGAAAGATAAATGTGTGCTGCAAATTTGAA
>NW_007730812.1:2151-2521 GCF_000696425.1 Galeopterus variegatus | reverse complement strand
TCACTGACTGATCAAAGCTCTTCTTCTTACTGAATGGAGTCATGGTCTCAGAATCACTCTTGACTCAGACCTCTACTACTTTTCCCAGTAACAATTAGATTAAATAAATATTTAAAATGGAAGTGAATTTGCCAATCTTGCTCGTGATGAGGGGTTCTCAGTCTTATCTGTTTGCCAGTAGCACCTGACAATCACCTAAAAGCCACTTCTGCCTGTGCCCCACTCACAGAGATTCCGACCTCCTTATTCTGTGGTGTGACCTGGGCATCACTATATTTCAGAACTCCCTGGGGAATTCTAAAAGGCAGCCTGAAAAAGCCTGATATGGACTTCTTTGGAAAACACAGACTGATCACTCAGTCTATGCTGA
>NW_007730812.1:0-487 GCF_000696425.1 Galeopterus variegatus | reverse complement strand
CTAGAAAATAATGATAATAATGAAAATAATAACTATCTAGCTAATAATTGGCTAGATAAATTCAGCAAACACTAGAGATGTAATAAATATATATAAAAAAGAAAACAAAACAAGAACAAACGCAAACGTATGGTGACAGCACAACTTAACTTTATACTTCACTAGTATTCAAATTAGAATTCTCTTTTTATGTAAAACCATAAACCATGGAAAGAAATACTATAAAGTAATGAGTTAATTTTTATAAAGCTATTACTAAGAAGAAATTTAGTATAGTAAGATTTCCTTTATGACATAATTACTACCATGCAGAAGCACATAACCAGGGTCAAATTATATTCATAGATTAGTATTGACATACAAAAAGAGCTTGAAAAAAATAATCGGTTCATGAAAATTAATGAATGTTAATCTTTTCTAAGATCATCATATTAAAATTTTCACTGTAGTTGCAAATATTCTATAAATGAGTATGATTTCTGAGCAA